>NC_077228.1:504525830-504543330 GCF_027887165.1 Monodelphis domestica
AGAGGAGAGAAATCAAACCACACAAATTCACATGACTAGTTACTGGCAGAAGTGGCATTAGAATCCACATCTTTTGAACCTAAGACCAACACTCTTTTCATTACAACATTCTCTTTCTCATTACATGTACACACATACAAACATATTGTTTTTTCATTAGTATCCTTTGTCTTTACTTTCTCCTGAATCTGTCCCTCTTCTCTTTCCAGAGAACTATCCATTATAATAAAGACTTTTTTTTTAAAAGAGGAAGAAAAAAAAACTCCAGCAAAATAAATTAACATTATAAGAAATCTCTACCTCTGCAATGGAGTCGGGGTCGGGGAGCTAACTTCTATCTCTTCTTGCAGCATTCACTTTCAAGCATTTCTGTGGTCCTTGTTCTTTTTATTTCCATTGTTATAGTTATTATGTATATTATTTTCCTGCTTTTGTTCACTTTATTTTGAATCAATTAATGTAAGTTTTTCATGGTTCTCCATATTCGTATTTATAATTTCCAATAGCCCAGTATTATAATATTACATTAAATTTATATGAGGGCAGCTATATGACTCAATAGATTGAGAGCCAGGCCTAGAGAAAGGAGGTCCTGGGTTCAAATATGGTCTCAGACACTTCTTAGCTGTGTGTGACCCTGAGCAAGTTCCTTAACCCCCATTGCCTAGCTCTTACTGGTCTTCTGCCTTGGAATCAATACACAATAATGATAAGGGAAGGGAAGGGAAGAGTTAAAAAAAAAGACATTCATATACTATTATTTGTTCAGCCATTCCCCATTCAATGGGTATCTTGTTGGTCATTTGTGGTTCAGTTGTGTTTGACTCTTCATGACCCCATTTGGAATTTTCTTGTCAAAAATATCAGAGTAGTTTGCTATTTCCATTTCCAGCTCATTTTACAGATGAGGAAACTGAGGCCAACAGAATTAAGTGACTTGCCTTGGGTCACCCAGCTAGTAAATATCTGAGGCTGGATTTGAATTTAGGAAAATGAGTCTTCCTGTCTCCAGGCATGGTGCTCTGTGCATTATGGTTCCACCTAACTGTTGCAGTGAGCCCTTAATAAATATTTATTGACTTGAGTTAACCAAGACATTGATTATTTCACCCAGCATATGCATCATTGCACTCTCATATACTCCCACTTCTTCAATGAATGGAGTGGGGTGTTAAGCCATCAATGATGATGATGATTTCAGTGTGGTCTGTCTCCAGTTCTTTTTCAATTATCATGGAGCTTGAGAACATGGAGGGTGAGGAGACTGAGGGCATGGTGACCTGTCTCTCTTAGCTGCTGGCTTGTTCCTCTGGTCTTCTCTCTGTCTGGCTTGGAGGCTGATCACCATGGCAACCACCATATGACTCTGTGAAATTAACTGTGAAATGGCTCCAAGAACTTACACATGTGGATATGTATGAACATACATATTTATGTTTTTAAAAAATCTGTAATAAGTTAATATCCCAACATGACTCCTTCCTTAGTCTTGAGTTTTGAGATCATTCAAAGAATCCACTGATCTGGTAGGTAGTCCAGAAGGGAGGGCAGGATAGTTCAATCAGCAATTATAAACTTCAGAGTCAATAGACCTCTGTTCAAATCCTGCCTGTGATGCATATTATCTGGGTGAACTTGGGCAAATCATTTAACCACCTCAGGTAGATGACCTGGGAGGTCCCCTCAGCTCTAGAGCCAAGAGCCTCTGAAACCGAGGGAAAGAATTTCTATCACTATTTGGCCACTGAAAACCCTGTTCCGCTAATTACATCAATTTTCTTAAGAGATGATTAGAGCGTGTCTGAGTGAGGAGACCATATTGAATAGTACATGACTTTAAAAGCAATAAGAAATGCCAATTAAAATGACCCTTTTGGTTCCCATCAATATTTCATTTTCTGATTTTTAAAAATTAATGCAAAGTAAAGAAATAAATTGTTTTTTAAAGATCATATTAAAACAGGCACAGCATTAGATAGAAAGACAAAGAAGGGACCCCTTGTGTCCTTCACACTGTTTTGCCCATAATAGTTGCTTAAGGAAAGCTCATTGCATTGGATTGTCTGGATTTTGCCCATTTGACTCTTCTATTCCTTTATTATTGATGATTTTTTTTACGTTGAATAATAGAACCAAGAATAAAGTTTTTATATTGAAAATATTTTCAGTTCTCTTTGACTCTCTTTCCATCCCTCTTCCACCCTTGCTAGTATAAAAATATTTAGACTATCTGATCAAAGAACCTTCTTTTTATAACCCTATCATTCCTGAATATTTAATTTTCTTCTCTACCTAGAGATGACCTAGGATCATAGATTTAGTGCAGAACGGGACATAATAACAATGCTAATAGATAGCATTTATATTTATATTATATCCAGATCTCTACCTATTTTACCTCTCTTGATCTTCACAATTACCCTGTAAGGCAGATGCTATTATTAAATTCATTTTAGGGAAGCTACAAGTGGCTCCTGGCCCATATCCTTGGGTAAGTCACTTAACTGTTACTGCCTAGCCCTTATAACTCTTCTGTCTTGGGACTGATATTTAGTATTAATTCTAAGACAGAATGTAAGGGCTTAAAAAACACCCCAACTCATTTTATAATTGAGGAAACAGAGATAGACAAAGTTGAAGTGATCTGCCTAGGGTCACATAGCTAGTATCTGAGGCAGGATTCTTAGGCAGGCAGGCAGGCAATCTAATTCTTCCTGACGTTAATCAAGTGCTCTTTGCATCATTCCACTAGATTATGAAGGCTAAAAAAGAAAAAGTAGTTGGGTAAAATTCACCAACACACCAACTGGGTCTAATAGCATATGCTAACATTCTACACTCATTATTCTTCACCTCTTCATCAAAATCATTCAATCAACAACTATTTATTAAGCTCCTATCATGTGCCAGGCATAAGGATACAAATATAAAGAGCAGAACAATTTCTATTCTCAAGAAACATATTCTAATGGAAGGAGGGAGGCGTATTTCCTTATAATTTAGTCAGTTAATAAAGATTTATTAAGCACCTACTATATGCCTGGCACCTGCTAAATTCTGGGGATAGAAAAAGAGGCAAAAGACAGTTCCTCCTCTCAAGGAGTTTACAATCTAATGGGGGAGACAACAAGCAAACTGTTATGGACAAACAGGCTATGTACAAGATAATTAGGAAATAATTAACAGAGAGAAGATACTAAGGATTAATGCCTTCATTGTTTTATTTTGACTCTATAAACATCATGTCTGTCCCAGGCTAAGCTCATCACCTGAAATCTCATAACCATGCAGATTGACTCATTTTTTGATATTGTTGTGAGAATTTTTGATTTCTTTTGATTAATATTTGTTTATTCAGAGCACATAGGGCCATTCCTCCTGACATTTTCAGTTAACTACAAGCCTGTCTTCTATTAATATTAACCTCATGTGATTAAAACCTGGTTCCATGGATTAATAGTGTTAAGGGAGGATTGTTAGACCATTACTCTCATAAAAGCCAAAAGGGAGTTTGGGATCCTCAAAGTGATTTAGTTATTTGTTAGCTCCACTGGCTAACTGTGTAAGGAAAGGTTACCATAATGACAATTTCCTTGGTTGTTTTGGTGACATGTAAAGCTTTCTCTTTAATCAGCCTCTCTTGTTAACACTCTAAATGTAGTTTAATCTGTAACTTTTTGCCTATAAAGTCTGTACAACTACCTTTATTTCCTTAAGGGATATATGAGATCATGTCTCTGTTTAAGTTTGTTCAACTTTTATGACACTGAAGGAAGCATGGAATTTAGAATCCATCTTTTCTTTCATCTTTAAGACTTAAGAAGCACATATGAGATTGCAATATGTAAAAGAATTATTTTTCTATTACTCTGACCTGATTTTGTCTATAAGTGGCTTTGTTAGAATCCTCATATTGGTTTAGGTTTATTTTTTATTATTTTTTAAAATCCTTACCTTCCATCTTGGAATCAATCCTGTGAATTGGTTCCAAGGCAAAAGAGAGGTAAAAGTTAGGCAATGGGGTTTAAATGACTTATCCAGGATAAGTGACTTATCCAACTAGGAAGTATCTGAGGCTAGATTTGAACCCAGGATCTTCTATCTCTTGGGATGGCTCTAAATCCACTGAACCCCTTGTTGCCTCCTAGGTTTATTTTTTAATCTGAGACCTGAGCCTGTGCTTAAGTATAATATAGGCTAGGGTTTTTTGCCTCCATAATTTCTGTATTGCGGTATATCAATTTTGGCAACACATTTGCCTCATGAACTGAAAAGGAGATATTTATCTCATAGCAAATACTCAACAGCTTATCATTTCTTCCCAGTGGTCTCTCCCCTCTGATTAGAGGATTGGGAGTCGAATCTCCCAAAGCCTTCCTTTAGAGAGCAATCAGAACTTTCCAGGTAACTTCATTTTCCATCAGACAGTCTGCTTGGTTTCAACTCCACTAAAAATCATGCTCCATCATTAAGTAATCTTTGATGCTCTCCTCTTTTCAACTTTCTACTGTGTTATATTTCCGAATTAGATTATAAGCTCCTTGAGGGTAGAGACCATCTTTTTTTTCCTCTTTATTTACCCCCAGTGCTTTGTATAGTTCCTGGTACGTGGTAGATGCTTGATCAATGTTTATTGACTATTGAGTAGAATTAAGAAGAAATAGGGAAGGTTTTCTGTGGCATATGGGATTTTTAATTGGAACTTCTAGGAAACCAAGGAAGCATGTAGGCACAGAGGAGGAGGGAGAATGAGGGACAGCCAGAGAAATACCTAGAGCCAAGAGTGTCTTGTTGGGCACCCAGGAGAACAGTGTTATTGGATATGAGTCCATGTTGGGGTTTGGGGGTAAGGAGTAAGGACTTTGAATGCCAAACAGGATTTTGCATTTGATCCTGAAGGCATGGGGAAGTCACTGGAGTTTACTGAGTATGGGGAAACATGGTCAGACTTGTGCTTTAGGAAAACCACTTGGATGGGTGAATGGAGGAAGAATTGGAGTGTGGAGAGATTTGAGACAGTCGGACTCATCAGCAGGTCATTGCAGGAGTCTAGGTGTGAGGTGGCAATGTCAGAGGAGAGAAGGGGGCATATCTGAGAGATGTTACAGAAGTGAAATTAATAGCCCTTTGTAGCATCTTGAATATGGGGGGGTGGTATTTGGTGGTGAGAGATAGTGAGGCATTGAGGAAGACTCCTAGATTTCCATTCTAGGGACTGGTATTGTCTTGCACAGTAATAAGTTAGGAAGTGAGGGGGGTTTTAGGGGAAAAGATAATGAGTTCAATTTTGGACAAGTTGTATTTAAGATGTCTTCTGGACATCCAGTTCAAGATGTCTGAAAGGCAGTTGGAGCTCAGGATGGACTAGGTAGACTTGAGGATCAGTAGCATAGGGATGGTAATTAAATCTATGGGAGTGATGAATTCTCTTAGTCCAAGAATATATAGAGGGAGAAGAGAAGATGGTGCAGAGCAGAACCCAGAGGGACTTCTGTAGTTAGAGGACATAGTCTGGATGAGGATCCATTCAAAACCACCGATAATGAATGGTCAGAGAGATAGGAGGAAAATCAGGAGGGAATCACATCTCAAAAAAGAAGAGAGAATAGGAAGGAAAAGATGGTGATCCACTGTGTCAAAGGTTGCAGAGAGTTTGAGGAGAATGAGTATTGAGAAAAGACCATTCGATTTATCAGTTTTGACTAGATCATTAGTAACTTTGGAGAGAGCAATTTCGGTGGGATGATGAGGTCAGAAAGTGAATTGTAAGGAGTTAAGAAGATAATCAGAGGAGAGAGTGGAGGCACCTGTTATAGATGGACTCTTCATGTTTAGATGCAAAGGGCAGAAGAGATATATGGGCAAAAGATGGAAGGGTCAAGTGAGGCTTTTTTTTTAGCATGGTGAAAACACCGCCATGCTTGTAGGCAGTAAAGAAGGAACCAGTAGATGAGCAGAAATTGAAAATAAGTGATAGATTAGGGATAAAAGCAGAGGCAATCTGTTGGAGGAGATAGGATAAAATGACTTGCTTGACCAGGTAGAAGGGTTTACCTTGGTAAGGAATAAGAATGATGGGAGTGATCCAACACTAAGGCTTGGCAGGGTGCAATGGGAGAAATGATAAGTGGGCTTGGGACACAGGAAAAGAGGACAGTGAAGAGCTGAATTGTTTCTCTGAGGCCAGAGAATTTTATGCAGTGTTTGGGTTTTTTTTTTTTGTTCCATTTGAATTATTTTAGTCATTGCTTATGTGTTTTCCTACTTCTTTTCTCTTTACTCTATATCAATTTATGTCTTCCCATTTGGGAGGAAGAATGAGTATTGCAATATTTAAAAGAATTATTTCTCTGTCACTCTGACCTGATTTTGTCTATAAGTGATCTTGCTAGACTCCTAATCTTGGTTTTGGTTTATTTTTTTATTTTTTAAAAAAACTTTTATAGCATCAGTGCTGAGTTTTGGCTCTAAGGCAGAAGAGCAGTCAGGATAAGGAGCAGTAATGGACAAAGTGTTGATTCAGAGGCATAACTTCTCAGTTTATTATATTCACTATCCTCGTGACCTTAAGAGAGTAAGTCACTTAACCATACTAGGTATCAGTTTCTGCACCCATAAGATGATAAGTTTGGATTAGATGACCTTGAAGATTCCTATGAAATCTATTATCCTGTTTCTCTGAAGTTTCTATAGTCCTTATTTATTCCAGTACAGCAATGCTCCATTATAGTTACCTACCATAATTTATTTAACCATTCCCCAATCAGTGGGTACCTACTTTATTTCTAGTTTGTTTCTACAACAGAAATGAATTCTTGTTCAGTCATTTTTAGACAATTGTGACTCTTTGTGACCCCATTTTGGTTTTTTTTTTTACCAAAACATACTGGGGTGGTTTTCCATTTCCTTCAGCACATCTGACAAATGGGGAAACTGAGGCAAACAGGGTCACATGACTAGTAAATGTCTGAGGCCAAATTTGAACTCATGAAGATGAATCTTCCTGACTCCAGACTCAATGTTCCATCCACTGTGCCACCTAGTTGTCCTGTTTGTTGTAAGGAATATTTTGGAATATATGGGACTTTTGTGTTGACCTCCTTAGGTATATGCCAAGTGGTGGGCTGGGATATTTGAGTCAAAGAATATGAGCATTTTAGTTACTTTTTTTAAAAGCATAATTTCAAATTGATACTAGAATAGTTGGACCAATTCACAGCTCTAATAATATATTGATTGGTATGTCTGTCTTCCTGTAGCCCTTCCAACTTTTCATCTTTTTTTATCTTTGTCAATTTTGTGTGATATGAACCCTAAGAATAGTTTTGATTTTCATTTCCCTTATTATTAACGATTGGGAGCAATCTTTTCTCTGGGTTGTTAATAGTTTGCAATTTTTCCTTTGAGAACTGTTTGCTTGTATCCATGGCCACTCATCCTCTGGGAAATGCGGTTCACTTTCAAAAATTTTGCTTCCAAGTATCCCTTCCCCTATTTCACTTTAATCCTGTCTTACATGTTTTGTGCTACACAAATAGGACTTAGCGCTGTACTCAGATCTCATCTTGTCTTTTCTCACCTCCATCTGTGTGGCTTCTTTACTGTTCTTGAAATTTGGGGGGCTCCCTCTACATCTTTCCCTGTTGAAAGCCTTTCTTCTGAGGTCAACTTGAAAGGACCATGTTTTCTATAAAGCTTTCATTGATCTTCACAGATAGAGGCGATGCCTCTGCCCTCAAACATCCCCTCTCTCTCTTTGTTTGACTCCCCAAACACAACCTCAAGTTAACTGGAAATTTACACCTGAACAATTTCCCCCAATCATACTCTTCTGTGTACCATTAATGCTCAGATCAACATTAATATTATAACTTAACTACTCTCAGCAATACAATGATCTGGAGCAATTCTGAAAGACCTATGACTAAGAATGCCATCCATCTCCAGAGAAAGAACTGTTGGCTTGAGATGCCGGTCATTAGTTTATTTACAGTTTTATTTTGGTGTTTTGGTTTTAGATGAGCATTCTCTGACAACGCTGACCAATATGGAAGTATATTTTGCATGTTAATACATGTATAACCCAGATCAATTGCTTACCATCTCTGAGAGGGGGGAGGGAAGAGGGAGAGGGAGGCTTTCAATCTTTTAATTTCAGAAAATGCATGTTGAAAATTGTTCTTACATGAAATTGGGAAAATTAAATATCTTTGAATAAAAATAAAAAACATTAATATCACATAATTGTATAACTAATCACATTTTCTGCTTCTATACAATATCTCCAACCAAACATTGACTCTCTACACATTCAAATTCTGCTTCATAGTTTGTTAAAATTTTTTTTTTAATAAATGTGTAATTAGAATTTTGTACCCTTGAACTATATTTCCCGGCATCCCACTTTCATCCTCACATTGTGTCCTTATGTTTTGAAGATAAGTTTGTGTAGCTCCACCCTCTCCTGGTCTTCTCTCTTCTCCAGCTTTTGTGGGCTGGGCAAACTGCTCTTTACTTAGGCTATCACTTTCTTCTACTTCAAGTGATTATTAATAAATCTTATAAAATATAATACTTGGAGTATTAGATATTAATTTTTAATCTTACATGAATAAAAGTCTATTTTCTTTCCCTCCCATAGTCTATCCATTGGTAAAAGAAAGAAGGAAAGAAAGGAAGGAAGGAAGGAAGGAAGGAAGAAAGAAAAAAAACCCCCAAAATTCATAATGAATAGGTATAAGTTTCAAAATCCTGATGTGTTTTGTAAGTTCCTACTTAGGCAACTTATTTCCTCATTGGTGGAGAATACGATTATTCCATGATGCGTGTCTGCATAAAGATTAGAGTTGGTTTGCTTGGGACCTTGGAAAGAAGAAAGACCTTCCTTCTTCAAGAGAGGACACATGGTTTTGGAATAGGAGAAACACAGATAGAAAGAGAACAGGCATTGGGAAGAACAGATACATAGAGAAGCTGATTCTTTAGTATGTCCCTGATTTCCAGCTTGCCTTCCTAGAGTCTGGGGAATTTCCCCTTGGGTGAGATTGAAGAATATAGAATCTTAGTGGAACTGAGATAGCTTACTCTTGGTGGGAGCACCCAGGCACTCTCTGTATTGCCTGGTATATTCCAATCTATTTCTTGGTTTCTGTTTATTCTCTGTCTGAATAAATGGATTTATTTGCTATTCCCTATTTGTGATGGTCTTTTGTGTAATGAGCTTTTGGTGGGAAGGGACTAAACCTTTGAACAGGAATTGCACACTTTCCAATTTAAAGGACAGTGACCCAGGAAGCAGCTTGAACCTAAAAACAATTTCCCTTAGATTAAGAATATTGAGAATCCTAGACTTCTCTCAGGACAGTAGACCAGCCTAGTATGCTCATCTTTGCTTCCTCTCCAGGCAGGAATAAAAGTCCACCTTGGAGAAGGGTGAATGAGAATCTAGAAATATCTATTGGTGCCTTCACGCAAGCTGCATTTTAACAACCTGTAGGGACAGATACATAACCTCCATGGGCAGCACACACACACACACACACACACACATATCCCTTATACATTTATAGTCAATCTGCTTTATACTTTATCAGAAATATCCAGGAGACCCAACATGCCTCTCCTACCAATTGGTGCCATCCGGAGACCATCCTGATGTTCTCTGGTAGCCTGAGTGCTAAGTCATGGTTGTGGGCATCAATGAGCTCTCTTTTCCCTCCATACACAGCTGCTGTTTCTACGCAGAGAGGAAAGAATCCATGGATGTGACCTGGGTGAGTTGGATTATGAACAGTAGTTGCTGCTGTAGCTGCTGAAATCTGACCACCTTTGAAGCAGGTTCTGTCTCTATGAGCAACACCTGGGTAAACAAGTCCCTCCTAAGGGGAGAAAGATGGATTAGAGGCAGGAAATAGAAGAAGTCAATTGCTAGGCAGGAAGCCTGGAATCCTAAACTAGGGGACTCCGAAGACATCCAGAGCAGACAATGCTGAACATTTCTAGATTAACGAATAAATGGCCTTTCCATCACGAGAGTGTCTAGTTTGCTTCATGAGTCCCAGGCCATTTTGCTTTCTTTTGGGGGGCAGAAGGCTGTGCTTAAGTGTGTGAAGCAGAGTTTATGTAATAAACAATTGCCATATTTTACTTCCTTTGTAAAGATTACTAATCTGATAAAACTCCTTTCTTTTCCAGCCACATCTTTAACAGCTGTGAATGTCTGTTGGTGGGAGGAGGTTTGATTTGAAGGAAAAAAAAAAAGTGCAGTGGGCTCTCAGTGAAGTTAATTCTGCCCCATATGAAGGTTAATATTTAGGATTTAAAAAAAAACTTACATCAATCCAAGGGTACTGGGGATTCCACTTCCCAGAGATGGTCTGCAAAGAAAGCGAGGAACTAGGGCATATTTACTTATTTATTGATTTACTGTCAACCCTACAATCCATGCTAGTGGAAGAAAGCCATAGAACAGATCAGCTACAATAATCAACCATAACTGTAGAAATGCCTTTTTTTGATGACTCTGAAATGCATTACCTTCCTTCTGATAGTTTGTTCAGCTCAATAATGGGAAGAATTTTCATTGGTTGAGAGGGAGCTATGCTGGATGGCCAGGGGCACAACATTTTGCTATTGGATAATCCATTGAGTGTATAATAAAAAGCTGATTGCCTACCTTGACACCTGAAACAGGGATTCACTTAAAACCATTTCCTGTGGGATGATGTGATGAAACGAGCCCTGGATCTGGAACTGAAGGAGCTCAGGTCCATTTCCAGCTATGCTACTGATAGGAGTGTGCTGGACCCAGCTCTAACTGGCTGTCAAAATTTTAGTGTGAGTCAGAAATCAGGAATAATAATAATTACAACAATAATATAATATATAAACACAATAAATATATATTATGTAGAATATAGAAATAAGAAGCAAATATATACATGTGATAATTAATACTAATAATTAGCTCTTATTTTATACTTTACAATTTAAAAAGCGATTTATATTCACCATCTCATTTGAGTCTCACAATATTCCTGGCTACTCACTACCTGTGTGACTTTGAACAAATTAGTCACTTAACCTTTTTCCAGCTCAGCTTCCTCATCAGTATAATAGAAAGGTTGTAGTGTTGGAGTATATGACCTCTGAGGTCCCTTCCAGGCTTAAATACATTATCTTATGATCCCCAATCCCTTGCCAAAAAGCTAGTCATGTACAACTAATGAATAAATGATTTCTTGGGAATGAGGAGGTGAGAATAGCTTCTTAGCTCTGACGTTAATAAAAAATAAATCAGGACTCCTCCTTATCCATTCTTTGCCTCAACTCATTGTTGGGGCTTCTGCCTCCCCTCCATCATTTTTGAATCTAAACAGCCTACTGTGCTCCCCAAACCAGATTTCCCACTTAGCTCCTCCCTCTATGACTAAAGGTGTAATGCTTTTGGCAATGGACAATCCACTGAGAGGCTAATAGAGCTCTGGCTGTCTATGGAGTTGACTGAGCTTTATTGTTTTTTCCAGCATGGTGTAGTGAAATGAGCACTTAGTCTGGAACCAAAGAGCCTCAGTCTGAATTCCTGTACATCTTGCTAGGTGGCTATAACTAGTCTTTGTTGGCATGGGGGGAGAGAAAAAAAAATTTTTTTAAAGAAAAAATTTTTGACTTAAACATAGGCTCTTATCAATGTACGGATTATCTAGTAGTCAAATGTTAACCCCCTGTTTCCCCATCCTTCAACAAATATATTTTAAGGGAACTCAGACTCATAATGCTGCAGCTAGGAGAGAGTGACTGGATCCTGGACCCAATGGTTGATATTAGGTAGAGGTGGGCATACTTCTTCCCCAAAGCAGTGCAGAGACTGTTGTCTTCTTGCCTGGCAGTTCTTTCCTGCCCTGCAAAGGTTAGTGGGAAAGGTAAGCCTGGGGAGAAGAGAGAGGCAGAACTCCAGACCAGCAGAATGAGAGGAACAGGGAATAAGTCCAGATTGTCTCTGAGGCTACTTACAAAACAGCCCTCACATCCATCTTGCAACTATATTTGCTTTAGGTCCTGGGAATTCTAGCTACAACTCTGTGAATTCATTGGATTATTGTACTCTGAGTCTAGTTTAATAGAAACTTTTTATAGAAACTCTAGATGTAAGCCAAAATGTAAACTTTAAGTTATTTCGGAGTCAGGCATAGGT
Organism: Monodelphis domestica; assembly: GCF_027887165.1. Lineage (NCBI taxonomy): Eukaryota > Metazoa > Chordata > Mammalia > Didelphimorphia > Didelphidae > Monodelphis > Monodelphis domestica. Next base: position 504,538,024 of record NC_077228.1, read on the forward strand.
CGGATATTTATTTCTTTCACTCAAAAGAAATGCTAACAGACATGAAAGACTTATAGTGCCCACAACAGAACAACTTAAACAGAATTCATAAATGTAATTTATAAGACTATGTGAGACATATATAAGAATTAAAACATATAAGATGTTAAACTATCTTAGGAGACTGTTACTTAAATTGCATTAGAACATAAAGCAGTTCTGAGGGCTGCTAATCAGGCATTTCATATTTCACCTTTACTCTGTACTGTTCAGACAACTCCTAGTCATGATCTCTGGCAAAATAGATCAGGCTTGTACTGATTCTTTTGGTGGTAGTTATCTCTTCTGAGAGCCTTACTTAGGACCTTTCCATTTGCTACTGGGCAGCTCTGACCCATTGGGACTCAGGATCATCAGATCTCTCAAACTTATAGGGTTGGACAATATCCATCCTGGTAGAGATAACTACCCCCCCCCCCCAATCTCAGGAAAGAATGAGCACAAAAGAGGCAGCCCAAACCCAAGTTCAGACTTGCTCTGGAAGGACATATATTTTAGTTTGCCATGTGCTCATGGACACATGGCAGTCAGTTTACAAGATAGAGAAAACTTTTCATCTCATCCATCTGTTTTTTTTTTATTATAATGATATTTTATTTTACTAATTACATGTAATAAATTCCCCGTAAGTTTCCCAAAGTTATATGATCCAAATTGTCTCCCTGCTTCCCATTCCTCCCCCTTCCTCCCCCAAATTGCTGGCAAGTAATTTGATCTGGGTTATACATGTATTTTTATGCAAAACATTTCTATATTGTTCCTTTTTTTTCCCACCCATCTCTTGGGAAGCAACTTGAAAGAGTCCTGACATAAATCAAAGGTAGAAGAGAGGAGATGACTGAGGATGAGGTCACTCTTAAAATATCCAGTGAGTCATCAGCTCTTTTTGCTTATCAGCCAGGGAGAGGACCCTTTAAAATTTAAAAGTGCAAGCCCATCACCCCTGAGTCACCCACAGGCAGAAGGAGGTATCAAATTCCCAGGGCAATTCTGAGCATGCAACATGGGATGGCCCTTGTTACACTAGCAATGCTGTTAACAAATCATTCATATTTTGATGGATTGTGAGCCTAAGGAAAGTGATGAAGATGAAGATTTAGAAGGATAGTGGGAGAAAGAGGGTGAGACAGATTTTATTTTGAAGGTGGGGGCATTGTTAAACTTCTTGACTGGAATGAGCACACAAAAAGTGTATTTTTCTCTATCTTTTAATGGTTGTAAAATTTTGACACAAGGGTGGAATCACAGGAAGTGAAGTTGGGTAGGGGGAATGCTAGAAGGGCAAAGCTGGTAAGACTTCCCTGCCTGAGAAGTTACCAGGTGTGTGTGTGAAATTGGAGAAAACTTCTAAATGGACTTGTTTGGTTTCCTTGACCCTCATAATTGTTCATGGCTGGTAACAAAACTTTGATATAACCTGCAGCGCAGGGTCCCCAGATTCTGTGTTCACATAGATTGGATCCAACCTTGGGAGTCAGTTCAAAGATCTCTCTCTCTCTCTCTCTCTCTCTCTCTCTCTCTCTCTCTCTCTCTCTCTCTCTCTCTCTCCCTCTCCCTCTCCCTCTCCCTCTCCCTCTCCCTCCCCCCCCTCTCTCTCTCTCCCTCTCCCTCTCCCTCTCCCTCTCCCTCTCCCTCTCCCTCTCTCTCCCTCTCCCTCTCTCTCTCCCTCTCCCTCTCCCTCTCCCTCTCCCTCTCCCTCTCCCTCCCCCCCTCTCCCTCTCCCTCTCCCTCTCTCTCTCTCTCTCTCTCTCTCTCTCTCTCTCTCTCTCTCTCTCTTTCTCTCTCTCTCTCTCTCTCTCCCTCCCCCCTCTCTTCCTATCCCTCCACTGTTTTTGTCTGCCTTTCTCTTTCTCTTATTATGCTACCACCCAGATATCTCCAAATATTGCTTTTATAGATAACTTGGGTCTATGTTTCCACTAGTGTAGGCAACAAGGTCCCCATTTAAGCATTCAAGGTGACAATAGTATAGTTTTCAGGATTGCTATTATTTTCTCTCATATAAAATGTGCAACATGCAAAGAACTCACAGGAGAGAACATAAAAAGAATAAATGAAGCTCCTTAAAATCTGGATTTGAGAGGAGTTTTATAGGTCATCTAGTTCAAGGTCCAGAGAAACTCACAATAACCAATAATTAATCAACGCAACTCTCTTCATTCTTTGGTTGGTTTGAGCTTTCATTCAGGACTATGCTTAGGAGGGAAATGTACTTGAGGGTACCATCAGGAAAACACCTTGTCGTTCCTGTGAATCCTTCTCCACCCCATGAATTTATGTAGTCCTTTCCCAGACTCCTAGTCCTGTCCTGGGGTTTGAACTTTCTTTAGGAAGGAAATAGGGACTGGATGCTGGTCAAGCCACCTCTCCTTCACTCTGGATAGGTGCTGTCAGAATAATTCACTGGAATATTGGAGACAGAGGAGACAAAGTCCAAATCCTTTGCTCTATATCATGATTGTAGGTTCTTGCTGCTGTTTCCCCTGGCACTGGGGGCCATGTGTACAGCCCTATTCTTTTTTCCAAGAAGCAAGCTACTCAGGAAATCCCCCTTCTCTGGATAGAAGACAATATCCCTGAACTTTTGAATTTAGGGACACTCTTTAAGTCAACTCCCAAACTGAATACTTTCCATGAAATCTCCCCTCTCTGTCTGGAAGGTTATAGTCCAGGATCACGTTGCTGAGCACATCTTCCTTTCCCTGCCTCAGCTATTGACATCTTTTCAACTGAGAAAGCCTATTCTCAGGCACCTGGTTTCTGACCTATGTCCAAAAAAGAAAAAAAAAAGAAAAGAAAAATCAGACAGGCAGAGGGGGCCAGGATCTCTCCTTTTAGAGCATACAGATGAACACAGGCAGTTTTCCTATGTTTCTGCCATTAAGGGATGGAGAAAAAACTGTTTCCCCATCCCCTTCCCAATAGATTTTCTTTGAAAGGCAGAAGAGAAAGTATGAAATAAAATCCAAAGTTTTGGATAATAGAAAATAATAATGATAGTAACTTATATAGTGCTTTAAAGTTTGCAAAATACTTGACATATAATGAAGATTTCATTTATAGTATAGAACAACATAAAGGCTTCTTCAACCAAAGTCTATTCTCTCAAGGATCTGATCCAAACAATTCATGCTCTAGTTATCGAGATCCAACCCCTAAGATGGATAAAGGGGGCAGCTTCAAACCAACCAAGTCATCCTGGGGCAGCTGCGGTGTCTAGTAAATTACCTAGGGTTCTTTTATTGAATCCTTGAATAAAGTATGCAAGGTATTATGTGAAAAGGAGTGCCCCAAATTTAGAATGTGCTCTCCCTCCAAGATAAAGTAAGCCACTCAATAATTTGGTCAAAAGGCTTTTATTTCAATCAACATTACTTTGCTCAATTTACTTAATCACTCAGTTACTTAACTGAGCAGGGATCAAGATGATTCTCACACCACAAAATGGAAATCACCTAAGTTTCCTGATATTTATAATAGCAAATATGCAGACTGACAGCTCATTCTAACTACCCCCAAACAATTGAATTACACCTGGGATGGCAGAAACATTTATGGTGGATCAGAGGTTCAAGAGTGAAGAGTGAGGGAAGTTAGATCTGATCAGGCAGATCAAATGACTATTGGCATTACTGATTGGGGGCTGGACCTTTCCTGGTTCAATCTGTGATGAAGATGTAGCCTATCCCCTTCGGGCTCCAAGAAGCTAGAAACTCAGGGTCTGTCTTCTTGTCAAGTCTTGAGCCATTACTCAAAATCTGGTTTTGCTTTCTTTGGATGTGGGTTCAAAGACGGTCCTTACTTCAGCACTAGACCATCTTGTCTCCATCAGTTGGGGAGACTTGGGCTTAGGGTAGCCAACTTTTAAGGGAAAATTGATCAATGAACTTTTTGCTGTTTGAACAGTAAAAGTTGTTTGCCATCATGTGAATATATTGGCTTCATCTTTCAAGGTGACTAGCATGTGTTTAGTAAGTGGGATATATGGCGTGTTCAGGGAAGACTAGTACCTCTGATGTGAGGCTTGCTGAGTCCTTTTCAGGGCTACTTATTTTCCCTTTTTGGAGTAATTCTACCATTTCTGCTCTTTCTCTTGCTTTTGTAACCTTCCCTTTTTTGAGCTATATACAAAATTAATCCCTTTGTGACTTTAATGTTGGGTTGCCTCATGGGCTCCTTCTGTCTGTAATTTGATGGAGTCCAGCTGTTCTTTCCAATGGCCTCTTCTTAACTGCTCTTTCCACTTCTCAGAGCACACAGAGTACTGGAGGGGTTAGGGTCCACATGTGATGGTTCCACTGTTCTTGATGGTGAGAAGTGATTATAACAGAAACCATGGAGAAATCTGTTGCAGTTCATGTTTATTTGTTGTTCCCCTTCTAGTTTCATCTAAAAATGTTCTTGGGAGGATCTTGCTTAGTAGCGTCTCACACAAGCTTTCCACAGACTCATTTTTCCTTCTGTTGATTTCGCCATTTTGTGAGGATCACAAAGAACCCTTTTCATGATCTTTTGCCATTGCTTTCTGTAATGGTTTATAAATGAGCATACAGAAACACATTTATTTGTATATTCATACAGATATACATAGACATATACACATATCTTAGAAGGATTCTACAAATGAACACTCAACCAAGCCCAGAATTGGGTTGGAGTTGCCTTTGGAAATTCTATTGCCTTTGAAAAACCATTGTGTGCCTTCAACAAACCCAAATTTCTTGTAGCTCCAAAAGTCTATCTCGCTATTATTAATGATTCTGATAGTTAATATATTATTGTTATTATTGATATTTATTATTGCTCCAATATTATATTTGTGAAATGACATGACTGTGCATCATAGAATGCCTAACCTTAGATGATTCAAAATGACCAGTTGTCCAAGAGGAGTGGAGAGCTACATGGTGGATATAAGTAGGTACCAATATGGCCAAGGGTGAGAAATGTCGCCAAACATATCAATGAGGTTTTATATAGTTGGGAATGGAGATGAGATGATCATATCACAAGAATGAGAGACAACAGATGGACAACTTGAATGATACAGCCATGATACAAACACACACACATTATTCAGTCATTTCAGTCATGTCCAACTCTTCATGACCCCATTTAGTGTTTTCTTGACAAAGATGCTGGAGTGGTTTGCCATTTTATTCTCCAGTTCCTTTTACAGAAGAAGAAACTGCCTGGTCCAGGGTCACACAAGTAATGTCTGAAACAAGATTTGCCCTCAAGTCTTCCTGACTCCAGGCTTGGTGCTCT
>NC_077228.1:504548330-504602139 GCF_027887165.1 Monodelphis domestica
GAGAAAAGCTAAGGACAACAAATAGTTTTTTTATTTTTTAAACCCTTACCTTCCATCTTGGAATCAATACTGGGTATTGGCTCCAAGGCAGAAGAGTGGTAAGGGCTAGGCAATGAGGGTCAAGTGACTTGTCCAGGGTCACTCAGCTGGGAAGTGTCTGAGATCAGATTTGAACCCAGTACCTCCCATCTCTGGGTCTGGCTACTAAATAGTTATTTTTTAAAAGTGGAAAAAAGCCAAAGATCAAAAAAGGAAGGAGAGCTGATTAGGGTGAATGGGTTGGTTGTTGCCTTTTGTACTTGAAGAGAACCCAAATGGCATCACTGTATCAGGTTCAAGGTACAATGACGATGGCTGATCAGACCGATACAAACTCAAGGGTGGATGGGACAATGATAATGGACGATGGGGAAGGCAGAACTATCCAACACATTTTGCTTCTCTTTTCTCTGCCAAGGAGAACAACTTGTGGATTAGAAGAGCCAGAACACAATGACTAATAGGGATTTGAAAACTAAGATAAGTTGGGAGTGAAGAAATCACTTCCCTGCTCTGGATGAGTTCAAGTTGACAGGCAGACCCTAGCAAAGATGGGAAGGACAATATATTATCTTATGTGCATAAAAGGGCTACAATTATTAGGGTGCTGAGGGAGGGGTTCACAAGGTATCTGAAGAAGAGGGGATAGCAAACATATAGAAAAATTATATTTGTTAAAGTGCTTAGCCCAGTGCCTGGTACATAGTAAGCATTTACTAAATACTTATGGGGGCAGCTGGGTGGCTCAGTAGATTGAGAATCAAGCTTAGAGAAGGAAGGTCCTGGGTTCAAATCTGATCTCAGATACTTCCCAGCTGAGTGACCCTGGGCAAGTCACTTGACCCCTATTGCCTAGCCCTTATCACTCTTCTGCCTTGGAGCCAATACACAGTATAGACTCTAAGATGGAAGGTAAGGGTTTATTTAAAAAAATACTTATGCTCTTCTCTTCCCCATCCTCTATAAAAAGAGAGGATTGGACTAAATGGTCTTGATGCCCCTTCCATCCCTAGATCTAGGATTCTAGTCTGCATTGGTAGGTTTCCTTATTAGGAATTCCCTTTACAAATGAAATTAGAAGTCTGGGTAAAAAAAAATAGAACACTCTTCATCATTATGAGGAGGAGGAGGAGGAGGAGGAGGAGGAGGATGGGTTTGTACTGGAAAATATAATGAACTTAATGCTAATTATAGAAATCTTGGAGAATGCTTCTGCTTTGCTGACTTCAGAAAGTAATTTTCAAGACTACATTATTGCCTGTCTCACTACCAACTTCTGTTCTTTGGTAAGAGAGCTGAATATTCTATTCAGAAATTATTGTGTCATCCTCATTATTATTCTCGTCTGTTTCTTCCTTCTGTTTGAAAAAAAAAAAAGAACCTGAAGAGAAATCAGAATAAACCAAATAATCCGAGCACGCATGCTGGATGTGAATGAATCTCTCTGGAGGCTTATTCATCTTGGAGATGGATGTCTCTCCCTTGTTTTTTGAAATCAGAGCAAAAGGTATTTAGCTAAACAGTATAGCAATGGAAGTGACAAGGAATTGGCTAAGGTATTAAATGTTCTTGGCATCCAATTTCCTTCACCGTCTCACCAAGGCAGCAGGAGATGCTAATATCTGCTTACTCACGGAAGTGTATCAGACTTCCCTGTTACTGTCTAATACTCATATTTCCCCCAATAAGCAATGCAATCTTCCCCAGGATGCTGGGCAAGTGACGTCTATCTCCTTACATATACCTCCTAAAAGCCTCTCTTAAGAGGTTAAAAAAAAATCAGTTCCTGAACATAATATTGAACCCATAAACGTGCATCATCAGTATTTATTAAGCAGAATCCAGGAGGGATTGTCCCAAAGCACATCTATAGGGACAGAATATATACAATGCACATATAGAATTTGGTACAGCAAAACAGACACAGATGCCTTTTGTAACATGACTGACTGAATTAAAAAGTAGTTATTATGTGCAGAGTTCTAAATGCTGGACATACGAAAAGAAAAAAACAATTAACCAACACATTAAGTCGCATAGTGGATAGAGTGTTCCTGTTTAACTTCTTTCTGCCTTAGTTTCCTCTGCTGTAAAATGAGATCATGACAGCATTTATCTCTCAGGGTTGTTGTGAGGATCAAATGAAATAATATTTGTAGAGTGCTAAGTAGAGTACCTGGCACATAGTAGGTGCTATACAAATGCTTACTGCTTCCCATCTCCCTACTATGTGCCAGGCACTGGAGATACAAGTACAAAGACTGAAGCAATCCCTACTTGCCAGGAACTGACATTCCTACGGAAGAGACCAAATATACAGGAGGGGGAGCTAGGTGGCGCCATAGTGCACAGAGTGCTGGACCTCAAGTCAGGATAACTCCTTTTCATGAGTTCAAATCTGGCCTGGGGCCCTTGTTAGTGTGTGAACCTGAGCAAGTCACTTCCACCCTCTTTGCCTCAGTTTCTTCATCTGTAAAATGAACTGGAAAAGGAAATGGCAAACCACTTCTGTATCTCTGCTCAGAAAACCTAAGTGGAATCCTGAAGAGTCAAACATGACTGAAACAATTGAACAAAAACATATAGGAAATTTCAGATGCATGCCAGATGGAAAGGCGCTTGCGATCCATAATGCAGAGTGGCAAAGCATATGGGAATTCTTTTTTTTTCCTTCTGTAACTCTTACCTTTCATCTTAGAATCACTACTGTGTATTGGTTCCAAGGCAGCAGAGCAGTAAGAGTTAGGCAGTAAGGGTTAAGTGTCTTGCTCTAGATCCCACAGGAAGAGTCTGAGGTCAGATTTTAACTCTGGACCTCCTGACTCTAGACCTGGCTCTCAGTTCAGTGAACTACCTAGCTATCCTTGCATATGATAATTTAAAAATGTTATTCCCACTGATAATACCATATTCATTTGACAGTGAGTGAAAAGGATTTGGGTGGTGAGGTCTTCAGTGGATGTGGCTATTGAGGAGGGGGGAGCCTGTAGCACTTACAGAAACAATTTCTGGTTAAGTCTCCACCAAAGTCAATTCCCTAGACGAAGACTGTGGGGTGAGTTGGAGGCACACTCAGTAGTTGGGGGGACACAGCTGTCCTTGAGTTCTTTTGTTCAGGGTCCTGGAATATCTCCAAAAGGGTCTGGAATGGGTAGTGGTGGAGATGGTGGCAATGGATAAGCACTAACCATAATCCCCAACCCTTTACCATCATGGCATTGACATAAAAGATCATACCATTTAGCCTCCTTTTCAGGCATCCATATCCATTTCCTACTTTCAAAATTAACTCCTTGGAGAAGATAAACTCCATTCTACTCTGTTCTCTGTGACTATTCAATACTGTACTTTGTTTACTCATGGGCAACATACACTTTTATGCCATTTCCCCCCCTCCCCCTCCCTTCCTTCCTCTCTCCCTCCCTCCCTCTCTTATTTCCTTCCTCCCTTCTATCCTCCTTCCCTCCATCCCTTCCTTCCTTTGGAAATTTAGGGACCACTCAGTCTTGATCTTACTGTTGATTAACCAGAATGTTGATTCCCATTTCTAATCTGGGTCTGTTTGCCTCTCTTGAAGCATGCTGGTGGTCCTCTGCTCCAGTGGTTTACCATATTGGTGAAGACACTTAATCAGCACATCCCATTGTAGCTCAGAACTCCTGAACTCAGGAGATTAGCTAGCCTCAGTCCCTCTAGTAGTCAGTTTACAGGTGTGTACTTTGTGATTTTTAAACAGGGTAAGGAAGAATCCTATTTCCCTCAGATAGCCATCAGGATTCCACTGATTTAAAAGTCAGTAATGAGTTTTTTAGGTGGGTAGAGAATGGAATGGGAAAGGAACCCATTGGACCCAGGCAATGGGGCTGTGACCACAAGGGTCTATTCCCAAGAAAACCATCACTTTGAACAGATTGGTCCAAGGAGTTCTGCATAGCTATGAATACAACTAAAAAGTATGTAACAGGACATGAAAAGAAAAATATAAGCTGTCCCCTTGGGCCCTGTTTGCTATTTCTCTTATCATATCCTCTCCCCAACTGCAAAATCAGTGTTGGAGATTCAGAGCTAGAAGGGTCTTAAAAGCTTGTTCTTTTTTGGGACTTAAAAGAAATCATAAAGCAAGGCTTGGAAGTCATCTAATCCAACTCCCTACTTTTAAAGAAGAGGAAACTGAGACCTGGAGAGGGCAATTGGATTACTTGCTCATCTAGATAGAAGGTAATAAAACAGGGATTTGAACCCAGTACCTCTGATTCCAATTCTGCTAAACCATATTGTCTCCCCAACCCTTTTCTTACCATTTGTCCTTTTCATCCCAGTCCTCTAAACACCAAAAAGAGGGACAGATGGTGAAGGATGTATCAATACAGTTTCCAGGGGTTCTGAGCCAGGAGTCTATGGATAGATTTTGGGGAACTATGAACTTGGATACAAAAATAATTACATCTTTATTTAAATACAATTAGTTTCTTTTGTAATCTTATGTATTTTTAAATTTGTTTTTTAATATTTAAAAAACTTTTGAGTCCCAACTTCTCTCCCCCTCTCCAGCTCTCCTGCTATCCACTAAGAAGGAAAGCAGTATGATTCCCATAATATATGTGAAATTATGCAGAATGTATTTCCATATAAACCAAATTACAAAAAAAAATCAAGAAAGTGAAAAAATGATACTTTGGTTTGCACTCAGATTTTCTCATTGGTTCCTCAGTTCTCTCTCTGGAGAGGGAGAACATTTTTCATCATAAATCCTTCCAAATTGTCTTGGATCATTGAATTGATCAGAGTAGCTCAACCTTTCATGGTCAGTCATCAAAATGATATTGCTGTTAACAGTGATCTCTTGTTCTGCTCACTTCACTTTGCATCAGTTCACATAGGTCTTCTCAGGTTTTTCTGAAACCACCCCTTACATCATTTCTTTTAGAGAAAAAAAAAAGCCCATCCTGAAAATGGAGTCAAAGGTTTTACCAGCCTGCCAAAGAAGTCTATAGCACAGAAATGGTTAAGAAGTCCTGCTGCATTCTCATCCTTACCCTTTAATTTTTTTTTCTGAGAAAGAGATTCCAAGCAGCCAAAGGGGAAGCAAAAAAGTTCTGACACTTTTCATAGGCTGCTGTTTCTATGTAAATATGTCCCATAGCCTCTGGTCTCCTCTAGGTTTATTACAGAGATGGAGAGACCTAAATTCCAGCTTATTATTATTTTTTCTTTGAGTGAAACAGGCATAAAATGAGCTGGCAAGATCTGCCAAGCACACTAAAAAGACCCTAATTGGCTAAAACTTAGACATCACTCATCTCGGTGTCTTTGGCCAGAGAGAAGGCCAAGATGGTCAAATCAATGAACTGAGCGGGAAGGTGCCCAAGACACTGAACTCCTGGAGCATTCAGCAAACTTGGCTCTTGAGCTATCCCAGTCATTGGGTTGAGAAGCCGATAAGAGGAAAAAAATATCTCAAACCTCAAACCACACAATCTTATAACACATGCCCTTGGCTGGGAGAAACAGAAAGGACTGGAGGACTCTGGTCCTTCTTCTACCCAGGGAAGCAAATGTGTCAGGAACAGGAGGGTGGGTTTGTTTGTTTGGGTTTGAGTTGGGTGGTTGTTTTTTCCTCAGTTGAAATGAATTAAATGGTGAAACTATATTCCCCAGCATGTGCTGGGATTTCTAATAAAAATGAGGAGGCTGGGCTGAAATATGCAGAAGCACAACTTTTTTGCTGTACACTGCATTCTTTAGACCTGTTATCTGATTCTCTGTGCACTCTGGGATACTCTGTCTTCCCGTTGACAGCTGCAGAGTCAGAGTTGGGCAATGTGAGGTCTGCCGGCTTCTTTAGGTGGTTGTTCAGTTAGTTGTGAGAGCCTGAATGCCTTTCTGCCCACTGTCATCTTTTTATATATGGCTTCCTTTCTGACACCCATTCATTTTTCTCTCCCTATCGGCATCTGTTTCTAGGAGTTGGGGGATACTCGCTGGCTTTGCCTCAGTTTCCTCATCTGTAAAATGAGGGGGTTGCACTAGATGAACCCTTTTAACTTCTGGTCTTGGAATTTGGACGCTCCCATCTGCCACCATCTTCTGGTCACCATGTTGTTTTAGGCATCTTGGTCCCTTCCTCTTAGTTCCTCACTCTGGGATGTAGTAGAGGGTGTCAACATTCCCAGTTTGATTTCCCCTAAGGACAGCTATGCAGTTGGATCCTAATATTTCTTTCTCTCTATTTAAGGCAGCTGGGACAGAGACCCTCAACTCTCTCCTGGCTCTCTCTGTCCTTCTTCTGAGTTTGGCTTCCTCTTCATTCCTGCCCCAACTCTGGGAAGGGTCGTCCCCACAGGAGTGACCATGTGGATTCAACTCACTGCCAGGTCTTAGAGATAACTCTTTTGTGTACATGGGGGTATCCTACTGCTGACCCACTGTTGCTCTTGGGCCCTCACTGGCATGCTGCCCATCTACACTAAATAAGTTACAATTACCCCATTGGCTCTTTTTTTAAGCCCTTACTCTCTGTCTTAGAGCTGATACTATATATTGGTTCCTAGGAAGAATGGTAAGGACTAGACAATGGGGGTTAAGTGACTTGCCCAGGGTCACACAGCTAGGTAGTGGCTGAGGTCAGATTTGAACCTAGGATTTCCATATCCAGGCTGAATTGGCTTTCAATCAAGCTACCTGACACTGTTGACTTTTATACATAAAACTAAATAAGGGAAAAAAACCAAAAACCAAAATAAAAACTATATAAGGCAAAAGCAAGAATAATCTTAACATTCAATCAAAAGCCAAAACAGGGTTACTTATAACATATTTAATCAATAGAAGACAAAGGCCACATATAAACCTGAGTCATGCTGTCCCATCAATTATATGGTGTCCATGAAGAGAATGGGCACACACTTCCAGAAACCTAGCTTGAGGCACTGAGTAGGGAGAGAAACTCATGTATCCAGGGTAACTAGCAGCTGTGGTCCAAAGGGTTGGCTATTAATGGTCTCTTTTAGGGAACAGTCCACACCACAAGCCATCTCTTTTCTTCTGCTGAGCCCTTTTAGTAAGGAAGTAGCATCGTCTTCTCTGAGTGAAATAGAAAGTTCCCATAAACCAGAGAATTGTTCCTCTCTGGATTCTCTCCCTCTCAAGCCAGAAAAGGCAGTGAAGGGCTTTGCACGCAAACCCTTGAGGGGTTTCCCCTTTTGCTACAGATCAACAAGCCTGGACAGTTCTTTATATAGCCACAGGGTTCTGCTTCCTCCAATCAGTTTCCAGAAGCTAGAACTCTCTAATGAGAATAGCAGTGGCAAGCCATGGAATGTCCCAAGACTCCTCTACCTCTTCTCCCACTGCTGAGATCTTCCTAGAGCATCTGTTTTGTAAAGGGACTCAGGCCTATCTTGACCCTGTTTCTTATTTTCTGGACTTCAAAAATCATGTCTTGGACCCCTGAATATCTTTATTCCTCTCACCCACTACCAGCTTCTTAGCCTGCTTTGGTGTGTTGACCTCCCCAATTAAAATTTAAGCTCCATGAGGGCAGGGATTATCTTGTTTTTTGCCTGTGTTTGTACAAGCTTAGCATAGTGCTTGGCACATAGTAAGCACTTAATAAATCTTTTCTTCCTTCCTTCCTTGTTTTATCTTTCTCTCTTTCTTTCTCTCTTTCTTTCTTTCTCTCTCTCTCTCTCTCTCTCTCTCTCTTTCTTTCTTTCTTTCTTTCTTTTCTTTCTTTCTTTCTTTCTTTCTTTCTTTCTTTCTTTCTTTCTTTCTTTCTTTCTTTCTTTCTTTCTTTCTTTCTTTCTTTCTTTCTTCTTTCTTTCTTTCTTCTCTTCCTTCCTTCCTTCCTTCCTTCCTTCCTTCCTTCCTTCCTTCCTTCCTTCCTTCCTTCCTTCCCTTCCTTCCTTCCTTCCTTCCTTCCTTCCTTCCTTCCTTCCTTCCTTCCTTCCTTCCTTTCTTTCTTCCTTCCTTCCTCTCCTTCCTCTTTCTTTCTTTCTCCCCTATCTTCCATCTTAAAAGCACTACTGTGTATTGGTTCCAAGGCAGAAGAGTGAGTGGTAAGGGCTAGGCGATGGGGTTAAGTGATTTGCCGAGGGTCACACAGCTGGGATGTATCTAAGGACAGATTTAATCCAAGGACCTCCTCTCTCTGGGCCTGGCTCTCAATCCACTGAGTCACCTAGCTACCCCCCCTCCCCCCGTTATTTTTTTTTGGCCGACTCTTTCCTGAAAGTTTGTGTCTCTGAGTTGAGAATGAAGATTATAGATTAGAATTAGAAGGGATCTTAATTTAATGCAACTTCCTCACTTAACAGATGAGGAAATAGGTCCAGAGAAGTTAATGTCTTGCCAAAGGCCACACAGAAAGTAAGTAGGACACCTCGAAAGGAACTCTTGTCCTCTTTCCAGTGGAATATGGGGTTAGAATAAGCTAATTTTTCCAGTCCAGTAGTCCCCTCTTTTCTTAATCCTTCTTCCACTGAGATTTTGAGGGAAGAACTTCCCCTGACCTCAGATTAGAAATAGTCTTTGACATAAAACCTTAGTTTTCCCAAATCCCAAGTTTGTATTCATTTAACCAGCAGGTGGAGTTGCTCGCCATTCATTGGAGAGTTCCATGTTCTTGGATATGCCCAGCCATGCCTATGGGTGGAAGTGTCCAGAGCTTTATGGTTGTGGGATAATTCCATCTGTCAGGTCCACTTTTATGAGATGGTGCCATTTTGTGGTCAAGAGGTGTATGGATTTGTGCATCTGCCCAATCAACATGAGACCTGATCTCCCACCCACTGGGGAAACCCTACCTCCTTTCTTGTATTTCAGGGAGCTGTAGTCATGGGATCACAGCATAATGGACTTAGGGCTAGTCCACAAAGCAGATACATAGGCTCGAAGACTGTATACAACATTTACTCAACATAGATTATATAACCAACTAACTAACTAGTATATAATAAGTGACAAAATAGTTATAATAAGATAGCCAATCATCTACCAAGACACTGGAAGCCTGTCACTTTCCTAAAGTCCTCCCAGATTTAAGAATGATTTGGATTCTAGGAAATGTACAGACTGTCTTAGAATCAATACTGGCTCTTGGTTCCAAGGCAGAAGAGTGGTAAGGGCTAGGCAATGGGGATCAAGTGACTTGCCCAGGGTCACACAGCTAGGAAGTATCTCAGTTCACATTTGAACCCAGGACTTTCTGCCTTTAGTCCTGGCTCTCAATCTAATATTTTTAGGTGCATAAAATAAAATATGCAGGTTCATATAAAGGAAAACAATTATATTGAAATATAATGATCAAAATGTATATAATACATTTTCATCAATCCCAGGTTAAAAAATAAAAAACCTCAACTCTAGCTGGAGGAAGCTACTTGGTATGGTGGAATGAGTTCTGTGCCTATAGTCATGAGACACAAGTTCAATTCTAGCTCTGCCCATGTGATCTTGGGCAAATCGCCTTACTTGTGTTGGCCTCAGTTTCTTCCTCTATAAAATGAGAGGGATGGATTGGATGGTCTCTAAGGTCTCTATCAAGGATCCATTGGGAGAGGTGGGGAAGAGGGGGTTTGTGTCAGGGTTCTCTATCTTTTTCTAGCTGAGAACCATGCTTTCTTTGCACAAGATTTGGAGGCAGTCCTGGCCTTAGAAAACTCTGGTGAGAAGCCAGGGTTGGGGTGGGCGCTGGGAAGAGGAGATGGCTTCTGCTCTGGCACTTGGGTTTCTGTCGGGATGCTGAGGAGGAACCAAGGAGAGCCAATGGGCTTCCCTGCCAAAGCTGGCTGTGTCAAATTAAATTGTTTAAAAAAAAATCCACCCAAACCCAACCCTGTCCAAGGGAACATTTACTGCTTGCCTCTCTGTTCTATCCCAAGGACTAAGAGTTGATGTTTACAACCATAGGGGAATGGCCTTCTGGGACCATCCAAAGTCAAATTTTGCCTTTAGACGAAATTTCTTCCTGAGTCTCGGTTTCTTCAACTGTAAAATGAGAGACTTGGATGAGACACCTGACATTCCTTCTTGTTCTAGATCCCATAATTCCTTTTCACCCATCACATCTTCTCTTCTTCCTCCATATTTCACATAGAATCCTTGGAGATGGAGTCAGGAAAAATATCCCCATCTGAGTCACCGTAGGGTTAAACTTCTGACTATTGAGTTTTGTTTCCCAAACTGGAATGGTCTGGGGGTGAGGGGGAATAATATCCCTGGGAGACCAAGTGCTGCAAACACATCCTGAGTAGATGGGAAGGTTACCATGGTGTCTGCGCTTGAACTATGGAGGCTGACTATTTCTTGTTTCTCTCCCCTCCTGTCCCTCCAACCTCCCTCCCACCAGCAAGCCCGAGAAGGCTGGATTTCACACGGAGGGTCCTCCAAGTCTTAATTTACTTTTTGCTTTCTTTTTTAAAAAAGAAGACTCGATTCTGCTTTGGTCAGTGGAAAGCTTTCTGGCTCGGGGGATGTCGGTAACAGCTGAGCATGGACCCATTTGTCATGATTTCTTACAGTTGTTCTCAAGGCCAAGGCCAGCTGAGTTGTCCCAGGCTCTCCTCAGTGGCCTCTTCTTGGCTCTCCCCCTTCCAGATGGATGGGAGCACAATGAACTCTGTCCGTCCAAGCCTGGATGGGGTGACGACTCTGCTGCTCCCATGTGCAGGGAAACAGGTTTTTGCAAGTTTGGCATATTTATCTTTATGGCCTGCGACAAAGAGATCAGACTGCTGCAGTGGCCAGAGAAGGCCAGGGAGTCTGAGCAAAGCTATTTGCAGACTCCAAAGATTTTCCAGATGGGTAAGATTGTCTTCATCTTCTCAGGCCCTGCCATTGTCATAGAGCTGGTTGAGTCAGAAGAAATACCTTCATACCTCTCCTCTTGCCCAAGGTCTCTTCATTCTTACCTGAAATGACAATGCAAATGATTTTTAAAAGTCAAGGGAAGGGAGCAGCTGGGTGACTTAGTGGATGGAGAGTCAGGCCTAGAGAGGGGAGGTCCTAGGTTCAAATCTGGCCTCAGACACTTCCCAGCTGTGTGACCCTGGTCAAGTCACCTAAATCCTATTGCCTAGCCCTTGCCACTCTTCTGCTCTGGAACCAATACACAGTATTGCCTCCAAGACGGAAGGTGAGGGTTTAAAAAAAAAAAGTCAAGGGAAGGGGGCAGCTGGATGGCCCACTGGATGGAGAGTCAGACCTTGAGACTGGAGGTCCTAGATTCAAATTTGACCTCAGTTACTTCCAAGCTGGGTGACCCTGGGGAAGTCACTTAACCTTCATTTCCCAGCCTTTCTAATTCTTCTGCCTCGGAACCAATACATAGTATTGATTCTAAGATAGAAGCTAAATATTTATTAAAAAAATAAAGAGCTCTGTGGGTTCAGATCTAACTGAGTGACCCTGGGCAAGTCACTTCACCCCCATTGCCCAGTCCTTACTACACTTCTGCCTTGGAACCAATACCCAGTATTGACTCTAAGATGGAAGGCACAGTTTAAAAAATATATCAAAAGAAATTCAACTGAGCCACAGACAAAGAGGTCGCTTTTGGAGAGCTCCTCCATGTCTCCTAGTCTCTCCCTTTTGACCTTGGTGTATAAATAAATCTCTTGGCTGCTCTCTGTGTCTGAGTTTCTGGAAGACCCTACTGCAGATTTCCCAGATGTTTTCCAGTTGCTGTAGGCTTATGTAAGCACGGTCTGGGTTGACTTTGCTCAGAGTGTAACGGAGAGTGGCAGCTATAGTTTTGCCCTAGGGTGCTGAATTTAAAGGGGGTCACATATAAAGGGCACTGACCATACTTCTAAGACTTTGCAGGTCCGAATCAATAGAGCTTAGCACCTACTTACCGGTAGTAGTTAAACGGAGAAGCTATCAGTTCCTCAACTTGAGCTCTCCCCACACCCACCTGCAACCTCAGACAGTCTTCTTAGAAGCATCCTTGTGGTCCTGGGGACTCAGATTCACGGTTGTTCCCCCAGTGGGACTTGTTGTCTTGATCCCTTTCCCCTTTCAGTTTCAACTAAAGGCAGTCCTTGTGGTTTTTTCCCCTCTTGTTTGTCATTGTTGCTCCAGATGCAAAAATTCCTGCATACCTTTAACATTGTCTCTGGCAGTTTGACCCAAATAATAATAAAGGGAGGCAGTGGGAAAAAAAGGCTGCATCTGGAATCAGAAGCCCTGGGCTCCAATCTTGACTCTATCAGCTTTGGCAAGTTCTTTAACTACTCTTGGCCTCAGTTTCTCCATCTGTAAAATGTGAGGAAATTTGAGTTCAAATCCAGTCTCAGACATTTACTAGCTATGTGACCCTGGGCATGTCACTTAACTTTCACTTAGTTTCCGCAGTAGTCAAATGGGGATAATAAAAGTGCTTTCTCAGCACTTTACATCCATCGATTCATTTAATGCTCCTGAACCCTCGAGGAGGAGAACAGGGGAGGAAACACTGATTATTCTTTCTATTTTCCATATGAGGAAATGGAGGGTCTAAGGGCAAGTGACTCATTCAAGGTTGTAGCATGAATGAGGGGAACATCTGGGATCAGGACCAGAGTCTTCTGATGCCCAGCACAGGGCTTTGGCTATGGTATTGTGCGTGTGACCGTTGCTAGAGGAAGCCACTCAAACAACCATCTCCATCTTTTGGCAGAATGTTCTGAGCACAATATTGATTCTAAGACAGAAGGAAGGTCAGGGTTGTTGTTGTTGTTGTTGTAAAGACGGCTATTATATGAGTCCAGGCAAGAGGTAATGAGGACTTGAACCAGGCTGGTTATGGTGAGTGGAGGGAAGGGGACAGATCTGAAATGTATTGTAAAGGGAGAGCTGAGAGGACTTGGTGATTCATTGGATATGGGAGAGAGAGACACACACAACACAGAGAAAGACAGACAGAGACAGAGAGGGACAAAGAGACAGAAAGGAGAGAGGATCAAATACAAACTCCTTCGCTTGCCATTTGAAGCCTTGCCAATTTACCTCTCCAATCTTATCCCAGGCTTCTCTCCTCTGCACACAGTTTGGTTTGACCAGTTACGTACTTGCTTTTCTGCACAGGCACCATGCTATCTCCCACCTCCCTGCTCTGGCACAGGCTGGCCCACAATATCTTGAATATACACTCTCCTCACTGCTGCCCCTTAGAACTCCAAATTTCTCCTAAAACTCGGTTTATAGCAGTACCTTCCATGGGAAGCTTTCCCTCATTGTCCCAGTGACTGGTTTGCACAATGTCTAAGACATGACTTCATTTTTATTTTGCATATATTTGTTTGTGTGCCAGTCATTTCCTCTGGTGGAAAGTGAGCTCCTTGAGGAGAGAGTTTATTTCCTTCTTGTCTTAGATTTCCTGGAACCTAGGACAGTGCCTGGGGTACAGTAAGCATTAAAATAAATTCTTGTTGCTTGAGTAATTGATTGGTGGACTCTGAGGGTCCTTTCCTTCTTGTTAGAGACATGTCTGGCTCTTGGTGATCCCATTTGGGGTTTTCTTGGCAAAGATCCTGGAGTGATTTGCCATTTCCTTCTCCAGTTCATTGAGATGAGAAAATGGAGGCAAACTGGTTTAAGTGACTTGCCAAGGTTCTTACAGCCAGTAAGTGTCTGAGACCAGATTTGAACCCAGCTCTTCTTGGCTCCAATCCCCAGAGGTCTATCCATTATATCATCTAGCTACTACTGACTCACATTTAGAATTTTTTTGGTTATCTATCCTTTCTTTTCAATAAAAAACCCAATGATATTATTGTGGGGGGGGGGGCTTGAGGTTAACACTTGGGGTTTGGGATAGGTACCCTTTGCAAGAATGCAAGGATTGGGTACATCTGGGTAGCTCAGTGGATTGAGAGCCAAGTCTAGAGATGGGAGGTTCTAGGTTCAAATATGGCCTCAGACACTTCTCAGCTGAGTGACCCTGGGCAAGTCACTTAACCCCCATTGCCTAGCCCTTACCACTCTTCTGCCTTAGAAGCAATACACAGTATTGATTCCAAGATGGAAGGTAAGGGTTAAAAAAAAGAATGCAAGGATCCATGATTTAGCTTAGAAATAAAGAGAAATTTATTCATTTGGAATTCCTGTTGAATTTGGCTGGGAGGACAGCATAAATGGGCCACTGCCTCCTAGAGGGGATGTGTTCTGAGTCTCTTATACACTTACAAAAACAGGGATGTGTGACTGGTAATGGAATGAGGTTGGGCAGGAGTGGAGGGGGATGTTTGTTATCTGACAGGGGGTGATCCTCAGAGTTTAAGGGGTGAGTAGATGTCATAGATACAGCCAGATGGTATCAAAGCATGGCCTGGAGGTGTATGTCTGCGTCCCTCTCAAGATCTAGGGGGAAATTCCAAGGGGAATATTTCTCTCAGGGGTCTTTCTTATCATGAGTGTTTGATGCCCAGGTTCACCCTTTCCTCAACCGTAACAAGAATGTGAGGAAGCAAAGGACATTTCCTGTTTATAATCTGACCTGAAGCACTTCTATGATTTGGGGGTGCAAAGGGAAGCCCAGAGTCCCATGCCAATATCATGGGGCAATGACTTGACGTGCATGAAGTAGACTTAAGTGAGGCAGAGTTGCATAGTCATTAGCCTCGCTTTCTCTCCCAGAGTCACGGAAAGGTCCAATGGTAAAACAAAAGTCAGGATGCCTGGTGATGGCTTGGGATGCAGGGGATGACCTTGGCGTCTCTGACGTCTGGCTCAGCTCTAAGCACTCCACAGTGCCTGCCATAGAAACAAATTGTTCTCGTCCACCCATTCTACCAGGCAAGGTCTTCACATGCTTAGGATGGGCATGCTCTAATCTCATAGACAGGTTTGAGGTCTCTTGGTTACCCTCAACCTGGTTTAGCCCATTTGCCAACATGGTTTTCCAGGGAGTAGCTGATGAGCTTGCTACAGCTTCTTGGAGCCACAGGTAAGAGCTGGGTGACACGTAGACACCAAAGGGAGAAGAGCAGCTATGAAAAGGGTTCATTCAGCAAATCTTCCCAGCAGAGGGGCTAGTCTTCTTTGCACACCCCATTCATCCAGGATTTATAAAGCTACTGGCCATCCAAGCACATGAAGTTAAATAGTTTCTCTCCCTGTGGAATGAGCTTTTAGGGAAGAGAACAGTCCCAGCACCCTCCTGCCTGTGCTGAATCTCAACGTCTAGACAAGTTCCCTCAGTCCTCTCCAGTGGAAAATAATTCACACACACATAACTCACATTTCTATAGCACTTTAAGAGAGAGAGCTTTCCCCATGGCAACCCTGAGAAGCAGGCAGGGCAGATTTTATGAAACCCATTTCATACAGCCAAAGATCAGAGACTTCTGTCTGGGATAGATCGCAGAGGCAATCTATCCAACCCTCTCACTTTATAGATGAGGAAACTGAGGCCCCAGGAGGCTAAGATCAGCGATCAAAAGCTGGAAGTGACCTCAGAAATCATCTAGTATAAATCTTATGTTTTGCAGATGAGGAAACTGAGTCCCCAGGAGGGAAAGTGACTTGCTCAGAAGTCACACAAGGAGAAAGTGGCAGAGATGGATTTTGAACCCAGGTCTTCTGACTCCCAAACTGGTACTCTCTCCTGTTGTTCTCTGCTTTAAACTTGGATCTCCTGACTAGATTTCCTTCACTCTTTCCTATTACATTATTATTATTCTGTTATATTATATTCTGTAGTTCTAGGCA
This sequence comes from Monodelphis domestica, assembly GCF_027887165.1. Classification (NCBI taxonomy): domain Eukaryota; kingdom Metazoa; phylum Chordata; class Mammalia; order Didelphimorphia; family Didelphidae; genus Monodelphis; species Monodelphis domestica. The sequence goes on from NC_077228.1 coordinate 504,564,060, forward strand.
AATGAAGAAGCCTTTGATGGTTTGGGAGTGGGGGGGGGGAAGGAGGAGAGAAAGTCCACACTTTGAAACGAGTGCAGGCAATCATTGTGTTTATCACCCAAGTACACCCTGCCCCAGTGCCCACTGTCTCCGCAGCTCTCACTTGGAGACACTGCACACTGTTGTGGGTGGTGCTCACCAAGAACAACAGACACAGATGTACCTCTGGAAGGATGCTGCCCTGAGATTCCACATTCGGGAGAGGCATTATAGGATATGGAAATGACTGGGAATGGAATAATGGGGGAGCCCATTCCTTTCCCAGAACTCTATCTGGGAATTCTGGCACAAGGGGGAAGTGCCACCAATAGTGCCCAGGGGAAATGACACAAAGTAAATCCTTAGTCGGAAAGCAGGGCAGGATATTGCCCCATCTGAGAGGGAATGGCAGAGACCCAATGATACTGGCAGGAGGTTGCTGCCTGGGAGGGGTGTGGTAGGGTAGGGTTAGATTTCATCCCAGTCCACCATCTGGTAGTGTCCCTTTTAACACTAATTACTCTTGCTGAATAGAATACAAAGTACCATTTTGTTCTGTGCAGTCAAAGAAGGATAAGGCTGTTGGCGTTCTTTAAATCCAGCACCCTGGGGCATAGCCCCAGTCACCCTGCCTTAGTTATGACTCCAGCTCTTTAAATAATAATTTAGGGACAGATGAAAGATTGAGACTGGGTTTCCTTCTGCAAATAGTGGTCCACCTAAAAGGCTTGGAAAAAATGAATGAAGTTTTTTTTTGTTGCTGCTCAGTTGTGTCCAATTCTTTGTGAACCCATTTGGGATTTTCTTGGCAGAGATACTAGAGTGATTTGTCATTTCCTTCTCCTGCTCATTTGACAGAAGACGAAACTGAGGCAAATAGGGTTAAGTGACTTGCCCAGGGTCAAACAGCTAGAGTCTGAAGCCGGATTTTGAACTCAGGAAGATGAGTCTTCCATATTCTGAGTCTAGTGCTTTATCCACTTTGCCATCTAGCTACCCAACAAATAAAGTAATGAATGAAAAAAAAAAGTTAAAAAGCATTTACTGTAGGTCAAGTACCGAATAATTGGATTGCTTCCTTCCTAATGTCCAATTTATGGCTACTTCCTTGGTAGGGGTGGGGTAGGAGAAAAGTTTTGGGTTTCAATTAATTAATTAATTATATTTTTGCCAATTTCATGTAATAAATTTCCACACAAGTTTTCTCAAGTTACATAATCAGACTTATCTCCTTTCCTCCCTTCCCTTCCCTGTCCTGGTGCTGGCAAGAGATTCCATCTGGTTTATTCATGTATTATCATGTAAAACATTTCCATATCGTTCATTTTTGTAAGTGACTAATCTTATAATCCCCCCCCCCCAATTTTGGGTTTTAGACAAGATTTTCTCACTCTGATAAAGGGGAGAATTGTGAAGAATGCTTGCCTAGATCCCCTTTTTCCTTTTCACCATCAAATGCTACATATTATTATTCCCAATCAATTTGGAAACATTTGATAAACACCCACTATATGTCATGCATAGTCCCTGCCCTCAGAGAGTTTGCATTTGGTCACTAATCTACAAAAACTAGCCTCTCAGACTATTGATAATCTCCTCATCACCAAACATCATAGTCATTTCTCAGATTCTTTGCTTTTGCTTCTCTATAGAACCTGGTACAGTTGACCTTCCCTCCTTCCTCTTTCCTTCATTGGTTTCTGTGAGGTACCACATTTTCCTGGGTCTCTTCCTACTTCTTTTGCTTCTCCTTTTCTGTATCATGGGGTGCTTTTTTCTTTCTTTCCTTTTCTTTCTCTTGCTCTGTCAAAGTAGATATTCCCCAAGTTTCTTAAGGACCATAGCCATCTCCTCTCCTCTCTATATGAGCTGGGGATGATTAGCCTAGATAAAAAGACACAGGGTTCAGTAGAGGCTCTTTCAGTGAGCAAAATCAACAAGTTGTCAGGAATGATATTTCTGTCCAATATATGGATGATCTTTCTAGTAGAGTTATTCAACAATGGAATGAGCTGCTTCAGTAAGTTTTGAGGTCTCCAATGTGAAATTATTAAAAAAAAACCACAAAGCTGCTATAGAAAGGAGGGGAGATGGCCTCTAAGGATCCTTCTAACGCCCAAATTCTGTGATTTTAAGATTCTGATTTTCTTTGTTCAAAGATCCTAAGCTCCTAAATTTTGTCATTCTAAAGCACTTAGACTCCTAAGATCCTAAAATTCTTGATTTTCTGATTCTTTGATTTTTAAGATTCTAAAATTCTGTGATTAAAAGATTCTATGATCCTAAGAAACTAAAACTGCATCTAAAATGCTGTGATTCAAATGTTCTATGAATCTAGGATTCTTAGGTTCTATAATTCTAAGATCCTATCAGCCTAAAATTCTAAAATTCTTGGTCTGATTTTGATTCTAAGGGTTTAAAATTTTGTTTCTGAGATGTTATTCTATGTTTCTTTAAGCCTACATTTCCAAAATTCTACAATTTAGAACTTTGTGGTATTAAAAACAATAGAATTTTATGAATCAATTTAAAGTATTTAAATCTTTAATAGGAACACAATTCAATATACTCCTTCCTTAGTTCATCTAGTATATTCCTTTGACTATTTCTTAAAGCTACAATATAATTTGTTAGTCCCACATGACAAATACTGGATTTTAGTTCCAGGAAAACATTTTCCTTTTCAGATGAAGTTGCTTTCTTTTGTCAGAAAATGAAAACAAAGTAACCCAATGTATCTCCTGCCCAAGAACAAAGATGCTGAATTCAGTGGTCAGTTGCCTATCGGTATCTATTTCCCCTTCACCTTTTAGGTGGTCTCTGTTTTGTTCATAATCCCTAATTGCCCTATTTTGGCCTTATATTGAATCTTGCAAGCCCTCTCAAATCCTTTTGGAAGTGGGTAGGGAATAAACAAAAATCAAGTATAATTTGTTTTTATTTATTTATTTTTTGTTTTTGCTTTTGAATGTGGAGAGAAGAATGTGTAATTTGACTCTAAACTTTGGTTGATTAAGACAAATTAGGTCCTTGTGCGCTCTCATGCTCTCTCCCCCCCCCCCCCCCACTTCTCTCTTTCTCTCTCTCTCTCTCTCTCTGTCTCTCTCTCTGTCTCTCTCTCTGTCTGTTTGTCTCTCTGTCTGTCTGTCTGTCTGTCTGTCTGTCTGTCTCTCTGTCTGTCTCTCTCTCTGTCTGTCTGTCTGTCTGTCTCTCTGTCTCTTTGTCTCTGTCTGTCTCTCTCTCTCTCCCTCCCTCTCCCTCTCTTTCCCTCTCTCTCTCTCTCCCTCTTTCTTTCTCCCCCTCTCTCCCTCCCTCCCTCTGTCTCTCTCTCAATCTCTCCCACACCCTTCTTTCTTCCTTCTTCCTCCCAGTTCCCTGATTCTCCTCCTTCTATTGTGAACATTCTTTTGATCCTTTCTCTGAAGGGGCAGAAGAAATGTGGGGAACTCAGAAGTGGTGGAACATAACTCTTTTTTGATATCCTCTGGGGTAGAAAGTAATTTGAAGTCTTAGTTTCCAAAACTCATGCCAAAGCCACAAAATAGGGTCAAAATATTAGAGGACAAACTGGAGCCAGTCAGTAGGATGGATTGGGGAAAACATCCTTGGAGAGCCTCATCCATGGCAAAAGGGAAATGCCTGTTCCTGGAGATGGAAACCCACCTTCTTGCTTTTGGCATGCTGTTACCTTGTCAAAACCTCTCAGTGACTCTCTAGGATGTATGCTCTTGGAAGGCAGGGACTGTTTCCTTTGTATTTGTTTGTTTTTTTCAATCACTAGTGCCAAACAGAGTGACTAGAAGTTAAGTCTACTAAATGCTTGATGTGTGAGTGAATGCATGAATGAATATTCTGTTCTCTATTAAACTTAAATTCTTTTGCCTGACTTTCAGTGAGAGAGTACTCTGCAAACCTTACATAACATTTAAATTCAGCTTTAAGATCACCTTAAATGATTTAAACTCTTCCTCTCATTCGTGGAACCTTAATGATAGATTTATGTAATGATAAAAATGATAAAGACTTTTCAAAGTGGACATGCAAGACACAAAAATGATCAGAGATTTAGAGAGAAGTTGTAGAAAGGCAGGAATATTAATACATTGTTGGTGGAGCTGTCAATTAGTACAACTATTCTGGTAAAGTAGCTAAAAGGTCCATACCCCTTGACCTAGAGATTCCAATGCAAGGCATATACTCCAAAGAAGTTACTCAAAAACAAAGGCTCCCTATACATGGAAATATTTATGGTGGCACTTTTTGGAATAGCAAAGAATTGGACAAAAAGAGTAGATGTCTTTGACTAGGGAATGGCTAAACAAATGGTGCTAATGAATGGAATAGAAAATTACTACATTATAAGAATGATGAACCTGATAAATACAGAGAAGTATAGTAAGATTTACATGAACTGATTGAGAGTGATAAGCAGAGTCAAGAAAAGAGCATACACCATGACTACAACAAATTAAATGGAAAGAACCTGAACCACAAAACAGCCAAAAATGGATGTTGCAAAGGTGTAAAGAATAAGCTGAGTCTCAAAGGAGAGACATGAGAAAACACCTCCTTCTGTTCTTTTGGAGAGGTAAAATCCTTGAATGTAGGACATTTCATGTGTTGGTTTATTCATTCATTTATTTATTTATTTATTTATTTATTTATTCATTAATTAATTCATTTATTTATTTATCCATTCATTCATTCATTCATTTATTTGTTTATTCAGTCATTCATTCATTTATTTTATTTTTAAAATAGTCTTTATTTAAAATTCTCAGGTCCAAACTCTCTCCCTCCTTTCTGTACCACCACCATTCACTGAGAGGGCAAGCAATATGACAAACAAAATTATACATACATGTGTTGTTTTTTTAATGTATTGGATATATATAATATATATAATGTATTGGATATATATGAAAGGGACCTCTGAGGTCCTTTCTGGCACTGAGATTCTATGACATAAATGAATGTATAAGACATTGATGCCCATATATATGCACTACATCCATGCACATGACACATATTTATATACATATATGTATATGCCACGTGCATGCATGTGTGTATGGTTTCTCCAGTTGACATACCCCCAGGGAGTATAATATAGCAGAAAGAAGACTGTGGGCTATTGTAATTAGAAGATGTAGGTTGTTATCCCACTCCTGATGTGACCCTCCTAAGGCTCAGCTTCTTCATCTGCAATAAGAGCCAGTTGGACCAGATGACCTCTGAGCGTCTTTCTTGCTCTAATTTTATGACCCTGGGATCCATCTGGACTTGTTCTGTTCTCTGTAGGCTGGCTGACTCTTCGCGCATTGGGGAAATATGCCAAGCCAATGAAGAAATGCATCTCAAAGTTTGCATTCATATCACAAGGGGGATTACGACATGTCTAATCTTCTGGGCTTGGCATGCAGAGTATTCCGTCCAGAACTCCTTTCGCTTTTTTTATGGGGCTTTAAATATTTTTTTCAAATGCAATCCAAGCTCTGATTCATTTTTTAAAGGCCACAGTTCTTTATCTTCTGCCATTGAACTCATTTACCTTTCAGGCTTGATTAGCCACATTTAACCAAATTTAGTTTCTTACTGTGTTTTGCAGTCAGGAGATTCCAGAATCTCAGAACTGGAAGGCACCTGTAAAGTCCCTCCAAGTGTCATTAGTAGCAGCTCATAAATCTCTATGGGAATATCTCCTTTTGGGGGCAGGTGACTTGCCCCAAATTTTAGGGGGAGTAAGCAGCAGAAACAAGTCTGCAGGAGGGTCTCTCAGAGGATCAGTGGGCTTTGAAAGGTGGGAGAAGGGTTAACTTCCTTTTCTCTTCCTTCAAGAAATCTGTGACTTCATTCTTTTTTGGTAGCTTCACTGACTGATCAGACCTCTCTGGCTTTAAGAAATAGATTTAAAAAATAAATAAATGGTTGATTTTTTTAAGTTTCCCAACTTTTAATTTAATTTTTTATTTTATTATAATTCTAAATTTAGAAAAAATTAATTAATTAATTAATTTAGAATATTTTTTCATGGTTCCATGATTCATGTTTTTTCCCTCTGACATGCAAATCCACTGGGTTTCATTTATTTATTTATTTTAAAACCCCTACCTTCCATCTTGGGATCAGTACTGTGTATTGGTTCTAAGACAGAAGAGTGGTAAGGGATAGGCAATGGGGGTTAAGTGACTTGCCCAGGGTCACACAGCTGGGAAGTATCTGAGACCAGATTTGAGCCTAGGATTTCCTGTTTCTAGGCCTGGCTCTCAGTCCACTGAGTTACTCTGCTGTCCCCTCCACTGAGTTTTGCATGTGGCATAGATCAAGATAAATGGTTGATTTAAAAAAATAACTAATTTATTAAATGAAAATTATTAATTACAATTAGACTATAATCTAGGAATGGCTTAATACAACTACTATTGTTAGGATAGGAATGATGAATGGACTTGTGATTTTCCTGAGAGGGAGCTCCAAGGGAGGGAACTCTCCTCACCAATGCAGGTCAATATCTTCTCTGTAATTGATAGGGTTAGAGAGTTTCCTGGTTGTACTGTGGTTAAGGGACTTGTCCAGGGTCACAAGATCAGTCTGGGCCAGAGATGGGGCTTAAACTCATATCTTCCTGGATTTGATTCCAGCTTTCTGTCCTTTGGGCTATCTGCTGTCTCCCTACTTCATTGCCATTTGTGTGAGGATGGGGCCTGAAAACCGTTCTCCCTTATTTCATGGTAAAAGCTGTGACATTCCCTTACACCACAATTCGTTTAGCCTTTCTCCAAACAATGGGTTCTTATCTTGAATCTAACATTTTGCTACTACAGAAAGGGAATATTTTAGTTACATGAAGGTTTCCTCAAAAGTCCTGGAGTGGATTCTCTGGTCAAAAGGTGTGAAAAATTTAATGATTCCTCGAACAATTATAAAATATTTTCTACAGTGTCTCACCCAACTTTCAGCTCCCCCCAATAGTTTATTGGAGAGCCTGTCTTTGCCCAGCACCTCCAACATGGAGTCTTTCCATCTTTTCTTCCCTTGTAACTCTTTGCACTCTTGGCTGTTCAGCCAAACTGGCCATGTTGCTTTTTCTCATATATCACGTTCCATCTCCTATCTCTGGGTCCTTTCATAGACTGTCCCCCATGCCAGGAATGTACCCCATCTCCTACACGTACCATTTAGAATGCTATTTAGTTAACAAGCATTTAAAAAAAATTAAACCCTTACCTTCCATCTTGGAATCAATACTGTGTATTGTTTCCAAGACAGAAGAGTGGTAAGGGCTAGGAATGGGGGTCAAGTGACTTGTTCAGGGTCACACAGCTGGGAAGTGTCTGAGGCCAGATTTGAACCCAGGATCACCCATCTCTAGGTCTGACTCTCCATCCATTGAGCTACCCAGCTGTTCCCTACAACAAGCATTTAAAAAAATCTTAACTATGTGTCAGGCTCTGTGCTAAGGGCTGGGGTACAAAGAAAGAAAGGAACTCCCTCCCAGACCAAAATAATAAAACTAGGTTAGAGGTAGTGACAGCTAAGGAAGAAGTTGTGACCCTGTGGAGGATTAAAGCCTGGGTGGTATTAGTATTAGAATCTTAATATTGATTCTAAGACAGAAGGGAAGTTTTTTTTTTTTTAATACATCACAGAGGTAGCACAGTGGATAGAGTAACAAGTTTAGAAATGGGAGATCCTGGGTTCAAATTTGATCTCAGACTCTTCCTAACTGTGTGACCCTAGGCAAGTTTTTTCACTCCAATTATCTAATCCTTCCTGCTTTCCTGTTTTAGAATGGATAACAAGACAAAAGATAAAGGTTTAAAAAAAGAGGACATTGTGAGTACACCTTATTTTTTAGAAAGCTGGTTGTTAAACATTTGCCAGCACATTCTTGCTGCTGGGTTCTTGGACATATTGATGAGTAAGGGATCCTCGGAACCAGGGATTTCAGCTGATAACAGAGAAGGAGCCTGGATGGACCTTGATTTTCCATCTTCTGGGTTTGCTTCATTTATGTTTTCTGTCACAGTTGGCATTATTTTAGTTAGGCTTTAGCAATATTTTCATATCCAAACTTCCCATTTCTAATATCTTGGAATGGATCCCAATGGTCCCAATGCTATTTCTCCATCTGCTAATGTTTCTACAAAATTAATCAGTGAATCAAAGACTGGAGCAACCTTCTCCCAAGTGCCCTCCACAAAATATTCTTTCTTGCTTATGTAGTCAGTGTCTTTTGTTTTGTTAAAGTAGTCTTTGACTCAGATAAATAGTATGACAGAGTGGAGAATGCTGGAGACTTGAATTTAGGTTCTTGCTCCAACACTTACTAATTATATGATCTTGGGCATGCGACTCGCTTTCTCTGAGCCTCTGTCTTCTCATCTGTAAAATGAGGATAACGATGCTCATGGTGCTTGCCTCACAGGGCTTTTATGAGGAAAAGGCTTTATAAATCTTAAAACAGGGGGGCATCTGGGTGGCTCAATGGATGGAGAGCCAGGCCTAGAGATGGGAGGTCCTGGGTTCAAATCTGACCTCAGACACTTCCCAGCTGTGTGACCCTGGGCAAGTCACTTGACACCCATTGTCTAGCCCTACCACTCTTCTGCCTTGGAAACAATACACAGTGTTGATTCCAAGATGGAAGGTAAGGGTTTAAAAAAAATAAATCTTAAAACATTATGTAGATGTGAATTGTTTAAAAAAGAAAGCAGCAAATATGAGAATCTGGCTAAGATAAAAGAGATTTGCAAAAATATGTGAATTTTTAATTTTTTTGAAGATAGTTATTTTATGTTATTTATATATAACATAAATATGTAATTTATATTAACATATAATGTAGCTTATTGCTATTTTAAAAATTAATGAATAAATATTTTAAAATATTATTAGAAAAATAAAATAATATTAGTTTTAATTTCTTATACAGTAAATATTGATGGATATAAACAGAAGGTCTTTTGTGGTACTCAATAATTTTTAAGAGTACAAAAGGTTCTTGAGATAAAAAAGATTGGGAATAGCTGTTTTGGTCCAGGCCCATCATTTCATAGATAAAGAAATAGGAGATGGAAGAGGTTGTTACTTGCCAATAGTCAAATAGCTAATAAATATCAGACCTGGGATTTGAACCCAGGATCCTGACTATATGTCCATAGCTGTAGTCACTAAACCCAAACTATAAAACTATGATGGACCCCATCAGGAACAGGCTCATTTTGTCAGTGTTTTAAAGAGTTTAGTGATTTGTCTAAGGTCACACAACTAGGAAGTGTCTGAGATCACATTTGAACTCAGGACCCTCCTATCTCTTGGCTTAGCTTTCAATCCACTGGGCCCCCTAACTGCCCCCTCTGAATTCTATTTTATGTCATCGACCCTTTTGTCAGTCTGTTTAAGTCTATGGATCCATTCTCAGAAAAAATTTTTTTAAATGTATAGAACAACACACAAAAGATTATAAAATTAATTATTTTGAAATACAGTTATAAAAATATAAAAAAGGGGCCATGGACTGTAGGTTAAGAACCCTTAGGTTAGACAGTATTCAAAATGAGTTGTCTACTCCAAGTTTGAGAGCCATTCAGAAGGTTGTGGGTATAGAATCCAGAAAGGGGAGCTCTGAACTTGGGATTCAAACTGTTGGGTTTCTGGAACCAGGGGAAGTGTATCTGGACCTTAACCAGAAAGGACCTAGTGTCCCAAAGGCCATGGGTTAAGAAAGTCCTGAGGGTAAAACAGATCACAACTGAAAATTTGCCAGTTCTTTGCTGAAAGAACATAAAGTCCTACTTGGCTATCCCATTGGTGGATGGGGGTGATTCAGTTCTTGAAGGCTGTGCCAGTTGAGTGTAAACTCTGGCTGGGTCTACCATGTTGGAAAAGTTTCAAGTGTGATCTTGGCTACAAATTGGGTCTACTTTTTGAGGATGAGTTTATATAAGCATGGATTAGGCTGGCCTGACAGCAAAGAATTCTTTAGCCATGGGAACCCATGAAACAAAGAAAAATCCAAAATGCTACTCAACTCTTTGTGGTTCTTTTCCACTTGTTCAGTGATGGAAGAAAAGGTGGTTTAGTCAGCTGAGAATGATAGCTTTTAATGCTCCCTCCCCCAATAATCTTAAATTTCTTAATTCATTCCCTAAATATGATGTCTGTTGTATGATTGACAAGTACATGTTGCAGGAACCAAACTGTCTTGACTTTGACTTTCTCACTATAAAGGAAACTAGAAGAAAGCAGGACATTGAAGTAAAATGGAAGAATGTCTCTCAGATTCTTTTTGGCGAGACAGATAAAGGGATGGGTGGAGTTGGTTTTATTGAGGGACCAAAGGCAATAAGAAACATTTTTTCATGGGATATTTGTACATATCTTTTTTGTGATGCTCATGAGTATTTTCCAAGAGGCTTCCTGAGAAAATAATTGTATCCCATGAACTATTTGTTGTGGAGGATAAAGAAGAGAAAGTCTATGATGTTAGAAGGAAAGCAAAACACCGGGAAAAGTTTTTATAGGCAGTTTCTTGGAAAAAAGCTCCATATCTCAAATATATAGAGAACAGAATCAAGTTCATAATGAGTCATTTCCCAAATGATAAATGGTTAAAGGATGAGAACAGGCAGTTTGGGGAAGAAGAAATAAAAGCCATATATAATCATATAAAAATGCTCTAAATCATCATGGATTAGAGAACTGCATATTCAGTAACTTCTGAGGCACCATTTCACACCTATCAGAATGGCTAAAATGATAGAAGGGGAAGATGACAAATGCTGGAAGGGATGTGAAAAAATTGGGACACATATGCTGTTGGTGGAATTGTGAACTGATCCAATCATTTTGGGCAGCAACTTGAAATTATACTTAAAGATTTATAAAGCTCTGTATACTCTTCGATGGAGCAATGCCACTATTAAGTCTGTTTCCCAAGGTGATGAGGGAAAATGCAGAAGAACCTATATATTTAAAAATATTTATAACAACTCTTTTTGTGCTAGCAAAGAATTGGAAATTGAAGGTATGCCCATCAATGCAGGAAGGGCTGAACAAATTGTGGCATATGTCTGTGATAGAATACTATTTTTTAAAATGTTGTTTTATCTTTGTTTTCCAAAATTATATGATTCATGTTATCTCCCTGCTTTCTTCCCTCCCTCCCAGAGTTGACAAGCAATTCATATTATTATACAGGTCAAAAATGTATTATCACAGAAAACGTATTTCCATATTATTCATTTTTATAAGTGAATAATCTTATAAAATCCAACCCCCAAATCATATACCAAAATAGGCTAAAGTGAAAAATTGCATGATTCCATCTGGATTCTTACTCCACAGTTCTTTCTCTGGACGTGGAGAGCATTCTTTGTCCTAAGTCCCTCAGAATTGTCCTGGATCACTGTATTGCTTTTAGTAGCAAAGTTTATCCCATTTAATACTCCACAATATTTCAGTTACTATGTACAGTATTCTTCTGGTTCTGCTCATCTCACTCTGCAAGTGATGGACTTGTACTGGAAGAAATGATGAGCATGAAAAGGCTTGCATGAAATGATGAACAGAACCAAGCGAACATTGTATACAGTAACAGAAATATTGTTTGAAGAGTAAATGTGAATGATTAAGCTATTCTGGGTCAGTTAGGTGGCCCTGTGGTTAGAGTGCTAGGCTTAGAGTCAGGAAGACTCATCTTCCTGAGTTCAAATCTGTTCTCAGACTCTTACTTGTGGTGTGACCCTAGATAAGTCACTTAACCCTGTTTACCTCAATTTCCTCATCTGTAAAAATGAACTGGACAAGGAAATGGTAAACTACTCTAGCATCTTTGCCAAGAAAACCCCAAATGACATGATGATGAATTGGGCACAACACAAAATGATTGTAACGCTCTTCCACATAATATGATCATTCAAATAAACTACAAAGGAGTTATTTTTTTTAAACCCTGACATAAAGTATGAACTGTAAGACAGAAGGCAAAGACCAGGCAAATGAGGTTAAGACTTACCTAGGTTCACATGGCTAGGAAATATTTAAGGTCAGATTTAAACCCAAGTTTTTCTGACTCTAGGTATGAAGGACTTATCAAGGCAAATGCTAGCCATCTTTAGAGAAAGAACTGGTATAAGGCAGGCATGTATTGTATGATTCATTATCTATCTATCTATCTATCTATCTATCTATCTATCTATCTATCTATCTATCTGTCTGTCTGTCTGTCTGTCTGTCTATCTATCCATCCATCCATTCATCCATCATCATTATCTCTCTCTGTCTATATCTATCTATTCCCATCATCTATCTATTTATCCATCTATCCATCTATCCCTCTATCCATCTCTCTCTATCCATCTATTCATCCTTCTCTCTCTCTATTCATCTATCTATCTATCCATCTATCTGTCATCCACCCATCCATCATCATCATCATCATCCCTCTGTCTGTCTCTGTCTATCTATCTATTCCCATCATCTGTTTATCTATCTATCTATCCATCTCTCTTTATCCATCCATCTATTCATCCTTCTCTCTATTCATCTGTCTATCCATCCATCCTTCCATCTATCTCTCTATCCATCTCTATATTTATCTATCTGTCTATCTATCTATCTGTCTGTCTATCTATCTATCCATCCATCATCATCATCCTCTCTCTCTGTCTCTCTATCTATACCCATCCATTTATCTATCTATCTATCTATCTATCTATCCATCCTTCCATCTATCTCTCTATCATTTATCTATTCGCCCATCTCTCTTTCCCTCACTCTCTCTCCCCCCTCCTCTCCCTCCATCTATCTATCTATCTATCTATCTATCTATCTATCTATCTATCTATCTATCTATCTCTGTATCAAATGTTGGTCTTCTCTAATATGATGTTGGAAAGGAGGAAGGGAGATAACCAGAACTCAAAATGTAACAAAAATAAATTAATATTAAAAAATCTATGATGAATTATACAAGACCATCCCAATGAATGAACAGAAACTGTGATACTTGGTAGTTTCACCTCAAAGGTGGAAATAGGTGAAAAGAGCAAGAAATATACTGGCAAATATAGGTAAGAATAAAGAATGAAAGAAGGCAATGATTTGTAGAGTGACTAAAAGTCTCACACTCATACTTCATGAAACTTTTCTTTGAGAAAATAAATGGCAGGTGACGAGCCCCTAAAAACATCTCAAAAATGAAGTTGATTATATTTTAACACCAGAAGAACTGGGTTCATTGGTTGATGTAAAATATTATCATTTTACTTGGAAATTAAGAAAAATTCAAACTATCTCTTTGTTTTTTTATGTTGATAATTTTTTTTTCTGCATTGTTCAGTAGCTTGCTCCTTTGAGGTATTTTTAAAAAACTAGTCCCTTCCATCTTAGAATCAATATTGTGTATTGGCTCCAAGGCAGAAGAGTGGTAAGGGCTAGGCAATGGGGTCAAGTGACTTGCCCAGGGTCACACAGTTGGGAAGTGTCTGAGGCCAAATTTGAACCTAGGACCTTCTGTCTCTAGGCCTGGCTCTCAGTCCACTGAGCTACCAAGCTACCCAGCTACCCCCTCCTTTGAGGTATTCTTGATTTCCTATCCTTCTATTAACCGAACAAGAAATGTCTCAATTCCTATGAGGAAATCACTTGTGAATTAGGTGTATACTCAGTGCTGCATGACCAGTTGTCTGTGTATAATCAGGCCATTAATTGGAGGATCATCTTGAAGGACTTCTTGCAAAAGTGAGGTTGAAGGAGGAGGAAGGATAAGAGAGGGACTGGCATCGGCCACAAGACGTTCCCTCGGACCCTGGAGCCCCAGAGGCAATTCACCAGGCTGGTTGGAGGCCAGCAGTGCCTGACCTTTAAACAAAGAGAAGATGTATGTTAAAGACAGGAGCAAATGGTTCTGAAAAGAAAAATTGCAAACTGCTAAAAAACAGAAGCAACAATATAAGTGGGAAAAACAAGAACAAAATGATCAAACGTGTAATGAGCAAATCTGGCTCCAGAGAAGATGCTCACCAGAGGCAGTTCTCCCATCCTGCCCTTCTTCGAAGAGGCAGGGGACCAGGGTGGGGAATGTTGCATAGAGTATCAGATTTTTTTCCTACATGTTTCTTAGTTTTGCAGAACTTTTTGCCTTCCAGACAGACACAGATACAGGGGAACAATCACTGGCTGTATCTTCAGGGATTCTGGTCCCTCACAACAAAGAGTTAATTCAAGAAAGGAGAAGACTCTGGGGGAACTCTGTTAAAGTTCAAGGGCTTTACAGTCTGTTTTTGGGGGGAGAGGGGACAACAGGGACAAATACACATTTAAAATAAAGGAGAAAGGAAATTTTGGGAGGAAGAGGAAGGCTCTAGCCTCTGAGGAAGGACCAGGAAAGGCTTCCCATTGAAGATGATACTTGAGGTAAGCTTTGAAGAAAACAAGGGATTCTAAGAGGTCGAAGTCAGGAGGGAGGCATTCCAGGTACAGGAAATAGAATGTGCAAAGCTAAGGCCGGGAGCGAAATAGCAAGAAGGCCAGTTTGACTCAGTGTAGAGTATGCGAAAGCATGAAAGGCCACAGAAAATAAGTGAGGTACCTCAAGATTGGAGAAGAGAAAAGGTTGGACTGATGAAAAAAAGGTGAAAATAACAGGATCAGGGGCAGCTAGAAGGGTCAGAGGATAGAGATCCAGACCTAGAGATGGGAGGTCCTAGGTTCAAATGTGGCCTCAGATACTTTCCAGCTGTGTGACCCTGGGCAAGTCACTTAACCCCTATTGCCTAGCCTGTAGTGCTCTTCTGCTTTGGAACCATTACACAGTGTTGATTCTAAGATGGAAGGTAAGGGTTTTGAAAAAGAAAATAACAGGATCTGCAAACTATAGCCAGTGAGTTTGACTGGTTCCTGGGAGGATTCTAGAATGCACCATTAAAAAGATAATCAATGTACATCTAGAAAAGGAAGCAGTGAGTATTTCATCATGGCTTCATCAATCACAGGTTGTGTCCATTTCAAGTGATTGCTGTTTTTTTGCCAGGATTACTAAACCAGAAGACAGAGGGAATGTTGTGCATATTTTTAATCCGTATTGTTAGCTTGGACAGACAGTGCCATTGGATAAGAAGTTAAGTTCTGACTTAAACAGGAAGATGGAAGAATGTCTTGCCTTTTGGAAAGTGCAGAGTTCCTTTATTGCCCCAAACTTTTCCCCCAAATAAAGGCTCATATCAACATTCTGATAGGACTATGAGATATGGAAAATACAGTCTGAAGAATTCCAAATTCATAAAGAGAAAGGGTTGAGAGGCAAAAAGACAGAGAGAGAGGGGGGGAGGGAGAGACAGAGACAGGGAGAGAGAGAGAGAGAGAGAGAGAGAGAGAGAGAGAGAGAGAGAGAGAGAGAGAGAGAGAGAGAGAGAGAGAGAGAGAGAGAGAGAGAGAGAGAGAGGAGAGAAAAGGAAGAGAGAAAAGGGAAAAAGAGAAGAGAGAAAAAAGGAGAGGATGGGGAGGGATGGAAGGAGAAGAGAGAGGGGGAGGGAGGAGGAAAGGCAGAGGGAGGAAAGGAGAAAGAGAAAGAGAAGAGAGAGGAGAGAGAGAAAAAGAGATGAAAAAGAGAAGAGAGGAGAGGAGAGAGGGAAGGAGAGAGACAGAGAAAAAGAGAGAGAGAGAGAGAGAGAGAGAGAGAGAGAGAGAGAGAGAGAGAGAGAGAGAGAGAGAGAGAGAGAGCACACACTAACCAGGAATTTTGTTAGAAATAGAGGCTGAGGAGAGGGTGTTGGGATCTAAACAGGATTCTAGGTAAAGGATTACAATCAAATGAATGTTCTGGAAAGATGGTCATTATTGGATAAGAGAAATTTTCCAAGGAAATAAGATTCAAGATGTTCATCCAGGGAAAGTCAAAGTTCTTTTCTTTAGAACCAGCTAATTACTCTGTCCTGGAGTGGAGCCCTATTCAGAGGGCTTTTAGGAGGTGAAGACAAAGGGAGATGTGCTCATTGTCAGTGGCACAGGGGACCTTATAACTCAAGTTATCCAGCTGAGCATGTCTTTAGATATGGGTTAGCTGAGGCTGTTGGTCTCTCCAAGAGTCTTTTTCATTCAATTGAATACAATAATGAACAGAATCTGCTAGAAAATATAGGATCACTAGCACCCTCAGGCAATAGCTGGAAAGAAAATCTGAGTGCCTTTCAGTATTGGGTTTGGCTCCCTGAGATACTATGCTGTATTTTATTTATTCAACTCTTCCCCCTTCAGTAAATTTTAGTAGCAGAAATAAATGCCTCATCAATTAGTTAAATTTGAGGTCTCTGAGGGCAGAGATTGTAAGTTGTATATATTTTTAACCCCTTTATCTGTCTTAGCAACAGCTCTAAGACAGAAGGACAAGGTCTAGGCAAACAGGGTTAAGCAACTTGCCCAGGGCCAGACAATTAGAAAGTGTCTGAGGCCATCTTGGAACCCAAATCATCCCACCTTCAGACCTGGTCACTGTGTGACCGACCTGTCCTTGAGTTGTATGTTTTAAAAACAATTTAAATTTTGTATTTTTGTTGTTCAGTCATGTCTGACTCTGTGACTCCATTTGGGTTTTCTTAGCAAAGATATTAGAATGGTTTGTCATTTTCTTCTCTAGATCATTTTACAAAGGGGAAACTGAGGCAAACAGTTTAAGTGACTTGCCCAGGGTCACACAGCTAGTCAGTGTCTGAGGTCGGATTTGATCTCAGGAGGATGAATCTTCCTCATTCTTCATTAGGCATAGTGCTCTATCCACTGTGCCACCTAGTTTTCCCAAATTTTGTATAATAAGTGCTTAATAAATTCTAATTTAATTGAAATAAACAGAATATGGCTCATATATTGCAGACTGGTGGAGTTTCCATGTCAACTGACTTAAGAAGATAATAAGTGAAATACTATAGTGTTTTTGTTTTTTTTTTTTACCTAATTTAGAACGTGATTTCCATGAGGGCAGGGACTGCTTTTTTGTCTCTTTTATTTTTGGTCTTCCCTTATTTAGAACAGTGCCTGGCACAGAACAGGGCTTACTAAATGATCATTGACTGATTGACTGCCAAGGGGACTTGGGGCTTGAGCTCATCCCGGTCCTATGTGGTGAATTTACTCTGTCGATTTTCCCTCATTTGGGATTAAATACTGGAGATTTCCCAGGTTGCTTCCCTATTATGTCAAATAGGATCCTTAAGTCTGAGTAACTGAGAGATGTAGAAAATCCATGTCCCCCAAGTCTTAGACTTAGACTAAATCTCTCTCTCTCTCTCTCTCTCTCTCTCTCTCTCTCTCTCTCTCTCTCTCTCTCTCTCTCTCTCTCTCTCTCTTTCCTCTGTCTCTCCTCTCTCTCCCCCATCTCCATCTCTCTCCCCTCTCTTTCCCCCTCTCTTTTTTCTCTCCCTCTCTCCTCTCTGTCTCTCTCTGTCTCTCTTCCATCTCTCTCTCCCTGTCCCTCTCTCTCTCTCTCTCTCTCTCTCTCTCTCTCTCTCTCTCTCTCTCTCTCTCTCTCTCTCTCTCTCTCTCTCTCTCTCTCTCTCTCTCCCTTCCTCCTTCATCTCTCTCCTCTATCTTTGTCTCTCTTTCTCTGTCTGCCTCTCTGTCTGTCTCTCTATATAGTCATAAAATATTAAAAAAACTCAAAAGTTCAGAGACCCCAAATTAAAAATTCCTTTTCTAGAACATCCTTGATCACAATGCTGGGCGGTGGTGGGGTGGGTGTTCAGCTCTGTTTTACTTGAGCTTGTGCTGTTCTACCTATCTCAGTCTGTAGATTTCTGGTTGTCTTTTTGTATCATCCTGGGCTCAATGGAGGAGCTATCTGTTGTTTCTCTATCATTATTTGATCTATTTCTCCTTTTAGATTTTTGCTGGAGGTGGAGAGGTGGGTAAGGGCACTGGACTTGGAATCAGGATCACCTGGATTCAAATTCTGCCTCAGACACTTACTAGCCGTGTGACTTTTAGCAAGTTACCTAAACTTCTCTCAAGATCAGCGTTCTCATTGCAATGTGGATCATCATAGCCCCCTACATCATAGGGTTGTTGTAAAGATCAAATGAGATATATTCCCTCCCTCCTTCCTTCTTTCCTCCCTTCCCTCCTCCCTCCCTTCCCTTGTTCCTTCCCTATTCCCTTCTTTTTCCTCCCTCCCTGTCTCCCTTACTTTTTCCTTCCTTCCTTCCTTCCTTCCTTCCTTCCTTCCTTCCTTCCTTCCTTCCTTCCTTCCTTCCTTCCTTCCTTCCTTCCTTCCTTCCTTCCCTCCCCACTTTTTCCTCTCCCCTTTTTTCACTTCTTCCTCTCCCCTCTTCCTCCCTCCCTTTGTTCCTTCATTCCTTCCTTTATTCCTTCATTCATTTGTTCCTTCCCTCCTCCTCTATCTCCCTCCTTCTCTTCTTTCCTTCATCCCTCTTTCCTTTTTTTCTTCTCTCCCTTCCTTCCACAAGGTGGACATTTGTTTTTATATGACTATACATACTCATAATAGGTTCTGTTTTTCTTGTCTTCTTATTAGTGGAGGACAGGGTAAAGGGAGGGAGAGAATTTGGAACTGAAAAACAAAAGAATAAAAAACTCCATGCTTAATAGATCAATTTTTAAAAAATGAAGAGAATGCT
Source organism: Monodelphis domestica (assembly GCF_027887165.1). Taxonomy (NCBI): domain Eukaryota; kingdom Metazoa; phylum Chordata; class Mammalia; order Didelphimorphia; family Didelphidae; genus Monodelphis; species Monodelphis domestica. The sequence continues at coordinate 504,582,710 of NC_077228.1, forward strand.
TGGAGAGAGATAGGGCTATGTCAAATATTTGAAGAACTCTGTGGAAGAATCTTTTGACTTCTTCATTTGAGAAGAGCCAAGACATAGGAGCAAGGGACAAAAATTATACCAAGGCAGATTTTGGTTTGATATAAGGAAAAAGCTTCTTAGAAATGATAATTGTTCCAAAGCATAATGAGGTAAAGCGGATTCTTGTTCAGGTTTGGTCTGGACTAGGTTGTTCTTGATTTCCTTTCTGATTCTGTATTTCTATAATATGACTTACCCAAAGCCTCTGACTCCATTTCTAAAATCTGCTACTGTTTATATTACATGTCACATGTGTGTTCACTACTGTCTCATCTCTTTTTACAAATAACCCACTTATTTTTCCTTTTTTTCCCCAGTGTGTTTTCTTCTCAAACTCTCCATGGTCTACCACTTGTCTGATGGTCTGTAGCTGGGGTTCTGGTGGGAGTGTGGTAGGTCATGTCTTCATAGGCTGTTGAGAAACCAACAATTATGCTCTTCTTTTTGGGGAGTCTCCTGTAATGTCTCTGACTCAGGACTATTTTCATTCGTTCTTTCACTTGGAGGCTCATTGGGTTTCTTTTGGGTATGCTGCCCACTCAGGCTTCTGGCCATCTGGTTCCTGGGTTAGGGGAGTGTTGCTATAGTTAGCTTAGCTGAATTCACTGTCTGCTAATCCAAGGGGCCAAGAAAGGAAAGATATTTGGGAAGATAGAATTTTACATGCTAGATAGATAACCTGTAAACTTGGGTCTTTTGGCCTAGAACCCTTTCAGGGCTCCCAGGGGTGTAAGCTAAGCCTGTGATAATAATAACTCTCATTACTCTAGTGTTTTTTACAGTTTATAGAGAATTTTTTCACAATAGTTCTGTTAAGTAGGTAGAGCAGGTCTTACTTTCATCTTACAGATAAGGAAACTGAGGTTGGAAACAAAATGACTTACCCAGGGCCACAGGGAAAGATAATTTAACTCCCAAACCAACCTTCCCATTTCTAAATGAAAATAATCTTTCTTTCCTTGGTGTTTACACATGTATGAATTTAATATAAATTGTATCCCTTATTCCATTTGAAAACCCATTTTGGTCCATATCAGTCCTACTCTTTGACTGGGTGAACATGCATACTATGGAAGGTTTGTGATTGTCTGGCTCTCTGAAGAGGTTAACTCCCTTGTGACTTGTGACTCGTGGCATCCAGAGTCTGTCCAACTGCAGGGAGGCAACAGGAGTGATGTCAATGGCTTTTTAAGGAGGAAGCAAGGATCTCTTTGGGGGCATTTGGCTCTTGGCACACAGGGGCTGGAGACTTTTGCTGGCATAGCCACTTTTGGCTGCTGGGCAGAGGCTGCAGACAGGTGATCATATGATTTTCTCTCTTTCCCTCTCTAATTTTTACTAATAAATAATTATAAATTAATATGCAGTCTTCAGAGGATTTTAATCATACAATTTGGCGACCATGAAGGGATACTGACCCTCTCTTGCCTTTTATTTTTATCTCTGTTTTTCCTTGTCATGTAAGAGTAATTGAGCAGATTTTTAAAAAATCAGTTCCTGGTTCCTGAAAAGCCAAAATCATTAAGGAGAAGCTTTGGGTAAGATGATCATTTTTTTCATGTGTTATTTTTAATAGGGTGAGGGGACAGAGGAGCAAGCTAAATATTAAGTAATAAAAGTGAAAAGCCTTTAGCCTAGCCTTAAAGATATAGGAATAAGTTTGTGAATTTAATAAAGAGATGACCTTCCATTTTATCTCCACTCTTTCTTTAAAATGAAACTGCTAAGGTGGTTCAAAAGAACCATGTTGCCTCTAGGGAGAGGTCTAAAGTGGAGATTTAAACAGTTTATAATGTTTTTTTCCTTTCTTTCTCTTCTTTTTTGGGGGCCTTGTTTGAAAATGGAGAATGCTTGGAGTGTCACAAGTAGAAGTCCTTTACACAAACTGCTTATCTGGTGGACAGAGAAAGGAATTGGTGATTAAATCAGGCATGTCTAGAGAAGAAGCAATCAATTTCTGTAGAGCTTGGTCAAAAAAGATTTTTTTTCTTGGCCAAGATATGGCTCATTTAATTACAAGACATTAAAAGAGTTAAAATTAGCAATTAAAAATAACAACCCAAAAGAACTGGATTACTGGTATGTTTGGGCAGCACTTCTTGATGGATAGTAAAGGCCAGCCATGGAGCCAAATTTTTAATCAGTTTTTAAATGCCTCTTTAAGCTCTTCCCATCTAGCCTCTCTGCCAATGTTGAGTCTATTCAGGCACAGATCACTTTTTGGGGTCCTCCATGATCATTCCTCTCAGCCTGCTTCCTCTTCCCTCTTTTTGGGGATCTTCCTCTAAGTTTCCTTTGCCCCTCCCTCCCCTACAGGCTCTGTGCATTCATGCCAAGACCCATTCTCAATTTCTTTTGCTAAAGCTCTGGCCTTAGTCTCTCAAACCCTCCCAAGGCTCTATTTTTCAACTCTGCCTCACAAACCTTTCTGATCACATCCCTTCATTCTGCTCCTGCTTCTTCCACTTCCCTGCCCATTCTCTGTACCCTATATGACCCATAGTCTACTCCTCCTCCTTTTCCTCCTCCTCTTCCTTCTTCTCTTCCTCTTCCTCCTGCTTCTCTTCCTCCTCCTTGCCTTTTCTATTCATTTTCCACCCAGACTTTAGACTCAATAGTGTTATTTCTGTGACAGGCTAGGTCATGTAGCATGAATTATAGAAGGAAAAATTAGAAATTTAGAGACAAAAACTGGAGAAATAATAGAGACTCCAACTAGGCTTATAATTCTCATGACACAAACCAGGGGACTACAGTACTCAAGAGAACTCTAGTCACTGTGGGAGACACCAAAGAAATAGTCAGAGGAATCATGATCTGTGATGGTTGGAGGGAAGGGAAGGGATTTTGGAGTCTGAGGGAGAGGTCTACTCCTTTCTAGACCTGGATGTTTTGATGCCAGTTATTCCAGTCTGTTCCCCTCCCCCTAGTAAAGAGACTCATGTGACACTTAAGGTTGGGAACACTTATTATGATTGTTTCCTGGACACTGGGGCTTCCAGATCTGTCTTAGTGAGAAAACCTGATTCTGAATATAATTCTATTGGTTCTTTAAATGTGGTAAGAGTGTCGGTCAAAATGTTAGTAAGCTTTGTCCTTGCATTGTGTCCATGGGCTTTTTATCAGTGGAATACTCATTCCCCTTAATGCCCGATTCCCCTACAAATCTATTAGGGAGAGATCTTTTATGTAAACTAAGGGCTACTATATCATCCTCTCCAGAGGTTTTGTCTCTATAATTTCTTGAGGACTCTAACTTTGTTCCTTGTCCTCTTCCTGATACTCATGAGATAATAGCTCTTTCCTTTGAAATTCCAGTGGATCTCCATGAATCTCTCTGGACTTCATCCTCTTCTGATTCAGGTTTGCTTAAGTCGACTGTTTTTGTTCAGATTAAGACAAAAGGTGGCCCCCGCTTTCCAATCCTCGGTACCCTTTAACCAAAGAAGCTATTGAAGGAATATCCCTGATAATTGATTCATTAATTGAGCAAAGGATAATAATTTCATGAAAATCTGGATATCATTCTCTAATTCTCCTAGTCAAAAAGCCTAACCTAGGTCAGATGGGAAACCTGCTTAGTATTTTGCACAAGATCTGCCTGGAGTTAATTCGCATGTTATACCTTGGAATGTAGTGGTTCCAAGTCCTGCAACCATCATCTCCTCAATCCCTAGTGAAGCTACATCTTTTACAGTCATGGATCTTTGTCATGTGTTTTTCTCCATTCCTATCCAAATAAATTCTAGAAAAATATTTGCTTTTACCTGGAAAGATTCCCACTGGATATGGACAAAGTTATCTCATGGATTTGTAGAGAGTACAACTTTGTTTTAGCAAATTTTACAACAGGACCTAGCTAATATTTTTTTTTGGGAGGCAATACTTTAGTTCAATAAGTTCATAATTTGCTTTTAGTGGCACCAGACACACAGATACCAGGAAGACAGTAGGTATCTCATGTTAGAGCTTCACAGGAGAGGTCACAAGGTTTTTGGATCAAAGTTTCAGTGGTGCTTTCCAAAAGTGGAATGTTTAGCTTTTATTTTTAACTGCTGGATCTTGTTCCATTTCTCCCAAGCTCATTGAGGCTATTCACTAATTTGTAGCTCCCTCTGCTAAGAGATATCTTGGGAGCAACAAGATTCTATAGACAATAGATTCCCTGTTATGGGGAAATGTCTTATCCCCTTATAGCTCTGACTAAATGTTCAATCCCTGAACCACTTCAGTTAAATTCCCAGCACCTGTCAGCTCTCAGAATTAAAACAAACCATTCTGTCTGTCTCTGCTCTAGGAATTCTAGTCTACAAAAAACCATTTACTTTGTATGTACGTGAACAGAGCAGGTTAGCTTCTGGGGTCCTGACTCAAGTCTTGAGACCCATACAGCATCTTGTTTAGTATACTGCATAGCTGGATACAGTGGCTGCTGGATACAGAAGGCCATCCTGCCTCAGGGAAGTTGCAGCCATATCCCTCCTGGTGGACAAATCATTAGACATAATTCTTGGTTTTCTTTTAACTCTTCTTTGCTCCCACGAGGCCAAGGCATTACTGTTTCAACACTATATAGTTCTTAATCTTGCAACATTGCTTCCTGATTTGCTAGTCTCTGGGGAACCATTACATAATTGTAAATTGGTAGTGGGCATGGTTGAAAAGCCCCATAATGATCTCTCTGACACACCTTTAACAAATTCTCATTTAATTCTAAACACTGATGGTTTTTCTTTTATAAGGGATGTCATATACCATACAGGCAATGCAGTTGTGATAAATTATAATATATCTGGGAAGCTTCAATACCCTCTAATTTTGGTGTGTAGGAAGTGGAATCACTGGCTCTCCAAAAAAGCTATACACTTACTAAGGGGAATAGAACAACAATTTATAGATTCCAAGTATGATTTAGGGGTCTGTCCTACTGTTGGGATGCTTTGGATGCAGAGAAGTTTTCTGACTTCTGCTGGCAAAACAATTGAAAATGCAGAGATCATTAAAGAACTCCTTTCTGCTCTTTAGCTACCTGTAGCCTGGACTATCATTCATTATTCTGTCCATAGAGGAAGAATTGACCTTGTCTCTAGGGGAAATCAGTGGGCTTGCATTGAAGCTAAGCTTGCTAATTTAGAAGCATCTGAATTAATTTTAACTCTGATATCTAATAATGAACCAAAATTTGCTCTCTCTTTATAAAAGAATAAACAGAAAATAGAGGAGTGAAAGGATATTAATGGGATTTGGGTATCTTCAGAAGGAAAATCCCTACTTCCTAGAAGCTTCTATCATCAGATATACTTCTCTGTTCACAGGAGTGGTCACTTTGGGAGCCAAGGGATCATGGACTCCATTAAAAGATTTGGGTGGCCTCAGATATTACCAATATATCTTCCTGTGTGTTTGCCTCTTGCTTTACCTGCTAGGGATATAATCAACATAATTTCTACGCGAAGGTTTTTGCTGGACATTCCCTGTCTTATGTACCTTTTGAACGTCAGCAAATTGATTTCATCGGTATACCTAAAGCTGGACATTATAAAGTTTGTCCCTGTTATAGTGGATCAATTCACTAGATGGATAGAAGCCTTTCCTAATACTTGTGTCACAGTAGCTTTTGTTGCTAAAATGCTTTTGGACCACCTGCACACATTGATTAAGATAGGGGGACTCATTTTATGGATTATGTTTTATCACATTGTTTGGGAATTACTACCAAATTCCATACACCCTATCATCCTCAGCTCAATCCAGGTTGAATGTATGAATAGAAGTCTTAAAAAAAAGATGGGCAATTTGTGCACTGAGACTCACTTAAAGTGGCCTGAGGTTCTCCTCTTAGATCTATTTTACCTTTGCAGCAGACCTAGGAGATCTACATGTCCCACTATTTGAAATGCTTTTTGAGCATCCTGATACATAGGCCAAGCCTTCCCTTCCTGCATTTCTGCTGATTATTATACTCAGGAATTACAGGTCAAATTCTGTGAATTTCATGACACTGGGGTGGTAGTACAAGTTGGATCTCTGGACTTTTCACTCCATGATTTATATCTAAGAGACAAGTTGTATGTAAAGAACTTTCAGTAAACTAGAGGAACTTAGCCTGCTTGGGAAGGTCCTTTCCAAGTACTGCTAACTACTCTGACCACCATCAAAACTGTAGAAAAAGACTCTTGGATTTATTGATCTCATGTAAAACCAGAACTATCTACTGGCACTTATTAACTGCATCCTATCACTTTTATTGAACATCATTGCTTATTTGTTTTTGGATTTAGTTTTTTCTTTTTTTTATTCTTATCTTTTTGTGATCAGGAAGTTAATAGGTAAATCTAATTTAATTTACCCTGTTTTTATTAAAAATAGGCTACTTTCATTTGGTCCATATTTTAAAAATGTATATGTTTAACTGTCACATTGTTTAATGGAGTTTGAGATATTATCTTTTTTACTTTTTCTTTTTCATGTAAGTATAATTTAAAAAACCTTCAGTTTATAGAATTATAACTGATATTTGGTATTGAAGAATCAACTTATAATATCTAAGAGCCCTGACAACATTACAAACCCTAAAGCTTAGACTATTGAAATCTGCCATTGGTTATTAAATATTTTGGGACTGTAACTGATGTTTGAGTCTGATTCCAGGAAAACTACAAAAAGATAGCTAACAAGTCATTGATCAGTGCTAATGAGCAGATGATCACAGATGTCAACAACCCCTGTGAAGGATGAATGTCAATTCCAAGGTTGGGGAAGCTGTCTCAGGGAAGAACTGGGGAAGTGGTCGTTCAGTAAAGTTCTGAAGGCAGCCTTCTCTGTTTTAGCCTATAAGATAGGAGACTGAAAGGTATCCCTATTTGGCTCTAATTCCATCTTGCTATCCCTTATGATGGAGTAAAATCAGACCAAAGGGGTCACATTCCCCATTTTTCTCAGACTTCTACCCTATTTTCCTTTGACAGGGCAACTTTCTTTAGTCATGGTAGATGGTAGGTAACTGCAATATTGTTGCACCTAACATACATGCTTGTAGGATATAAATGACCACCACTAGACCTTGACTTGTTATTGTTTTAATTTATCTACTTATTTTTATATTTATTTAAATTTATATATTTATATTGTTATTATAATATATAAAATATGTAAAAATAGAAATATATAAAAATATAAATATAAATATATATTCTATAAAAATAAATAAATAAATAAATATATTTCTCTCTCCTATTTTGTTTTGGGGAGAGGTTATCCAATATTATTTAGTGCATTCTTAGATCAGTAACTTAGTAGCCTAGCCATACATCCTCTACCAAGTCTATTATTGCTATAAATGAATATTCACCGTGTTGAAACATTATTTTGTGTTATCAGCAAGTTATGTTAGAACTAGATCCTGGGTCATATCTCATCCTCCTGAGGAGGGACTTTGTGAAGTTATCCTAAAGGTCTGTATACCAAGATCTTTTTAAAGCAATTTTAGGGAAAGATATCACCAATAACTTGGACCAGGAAAGCAGACCTCCTGGAGAAGATGTTGTAAGGACCATCATGATTCCAGATGGACTAAAAGGATGACAGCAGTAAAGGATGTCCCTGGAGATAAAACACTATATCATGAGACTCTGAGTGAGCCTTTGGTTATAATGAATTGAACTGTGGGGAGTTGGGCCTTCCACCCACTTCTATTCTTTGCATTAAATAACATACAGATAACCTTTCCTGAAAACAAAGTGTTGCAAACTCAGATTAATTAGGTATGGTTAGATGATCGTGTGGTTTCTCTCTCTCTCTCTCTCTCTCTCTCTCTCTCTCTCTCTCTCTCTCTCTCTCACTAATAAATAATTATAAATTAATATACAGTCTCCAGAGAATTTTAATCATAACAGACAACACTTTTAACCTTTATTATTTTAATTCTTTGTTGAAGTTCTAAATCTCATCCATGTGACTATTTCTTCCAGTGGCATAGACAGTGACCCATCTTGATTTTTTTCTTGTGTGATTCATAGTTAGTGCCTGTCCAGTAATCTATCATGGAGAACCTATCCAATCTATTGGGAGGACTGGAGGAGAGGGGCTTTCTCCAGGTTTCTAGACATCCTGTGGGTAACAATATAGCACTTAGATGGTCTTTCCCTTGGGAGGAGATAGTTCATTGTAATCTGCCTGGTCAAATCATATTTAGAATTTTGTGTTCAGTTCTGGGTCTTCTATTTCAAGAGCATCGATTGCTGATAATCTGGAGAGCACCCTGAACAGAGCAAGCAGGATGGTGAAGGGCCTTGACTTCACTCCATTTGGAGGTTGTTTGAAGGAACTCTATATGTTTAGCCTGGAGAAGAGAAGATTTAGTGAAGCCATTCTGCCACACTAGAAAGGTGTGACAGAATGGATGCATTTCAGCCCTTTTTGAGGCAACTAGACGCCACAGTGGATAGAGTGCTAAAAATGGAATCAGGAAATCTTGAGTTCAAATTTGGCCTTTGATATTCATTAGCTGTGGGATCCTGGACAAGTCACTTGTTCTCTGCCATAATTTCCTCATTTGTAAAATGGAGATAATAATAGCATCTAACAACCAGGATTGTTAAGAAGAGAAAAATCAGGTAATATTTGTAATGTGCTTTGCAAACATTAAAGAACTATATAAATGCAAATTGTTGTTGTTATTGTTATCATTAACACTATATGTTGAAGTGCAATCCCATGGAAGAAAGAAATGATTTATTGTAGGTCCAAGAAGAAAGAACTCAGAGCAATGGGAGGAAATTGTAGGGTGGGAAACTGTGTCTAGGCCACCTTACAAGACCTTCAAAGACAGGCAACTCACTACCTCTTGAGGGAACCTGTTGTACTCTTAGGTAGAGGACATCCTTAACCTGCCTTCAGGAGAACAAAAGATGCCCAATAGACAGGATGTGCTGAGAAACAAGTAACTGTGTCTTCCATAATCATGGGGAGGTGGAACCAATCCCGGTTAAATGTTCAAACATTCCAGAACATGATTAGTAAAGTTCTGACTCTTCTCTTAGGGGCAACTAGGTTGCACAGTGGATAGAGCATTTGGTCTGGAGTTAGGAAGACCTGAATTCAAATCAGACTGCAGATATTTACTTGCTGAGTGACCTTGGACAAGCCACTTAACCTTGTTTGCCTCAGTTTCCTCATGTGTCAAATAAGCTGGAGAATAAAATGGCAAATTGCTCTAGTATTTTTGCCAAGAAAACCTCAAATGGAGTCATGAAGAGTGAGAAATGACTGAACAACAACTTTTTACTCTGGTGTTTCAGAATTGCTGACAACTCCCTCTTCACTCTGATCCATCCTCTTAATACTATCCCTTCCTTCAGAGTCTGTAGCCTGCTCTTCCTTCCCCTTCTACTCTGTTCTTTGGAGCTTCTATTCTACATAACAAATTAAGAGCTGAGCCTTTCAACATAATATTTAAGCAATTAAAAATTAATTAAATCAATTAGAACTCATATTCAATTAATTAATGTTAATATAAAATTATCTGAAATACATAAATTAATAGCATTTAGAGGAGATGTTTAGTTATGCTAAACATGCAAAACATCCAATTACATGGAATAAAAAACTTTTAAAATATAGAGACCCAAAAGAAGAAATTAATACCATATGGGAACAGGATGTGTGTGTGGTACATGCCATCCTCATCATCCCAACTGTATGTTGTACCAAGGATGCTCTTAGGGAGCCTATGAAGAATAAGCTTATGTCCCAAGACTTTTATTCAATTACAAAAATCAGTCTTTCTTTTCACTCATACAACATTCCACTGAACACTGAATATAGAAGAATAATGGTGGGAAGAGTGATTTTTCCTAAGACTGTTTTTATCTGAATCTTGTTGAACAGAACAAGAAAAATAACCACAATAATATGAGCTCAAATTTAGATAACAATTGAAGACTTGCAGAGATTTTCATGTATTACTTGATGTTTCAAGCTTCTCAATGAAACCTCTAAGATACTTGCTCTTTTCACTCCCATTTTACAGAGGAGAAAAAGGAAGCTGAGGAAGATTAAGTATCTTATTCAGACTCACACAACTAGCAAGAGCTGGGCAGGATTTGACATACAAAGAATTTCCCTCTGACCAGTTCATGTTGGGCTTGAAGCATGAAGACAAGACTCCTGCCCTCTGGGAGTTGTGCCATAGCCATGGCTAGTACTTCCAAGCTCAAGAATAGTCTGAATGCTGGGTCTCCTCCTAGGGTGTAAAGTGCTGTTTTCCTCCAATGTGGGCCATTCTGGAGAACAGGATGTGCTTGGAATTCAGCCAGCAGACACCCTGAGATGGCTATAATTGGGCCAGATAAAGTGCTGTCAGCTTGGAATCTTTATATCGTCACCAGGCTGCCTGGATGGCTATGAAATATGTCTTTAATGCAACTGTCCTCTCAGGAGAATTACCATTAGTGCAGGCAGCCCCTCTCTAATAGAAGCAGCCCCTTTTAATGGGAATAATTATTCACTAGTGTCTGAGGGCTCTATTTTTCCTGCATTGCTTGGGAAAAAATATGTACACAGCATAATGCACTTTATCAGGGCAGGCTCGATCGATTCAATTTACTCCTTTTTATTCTCTAGGTGCCCAGCTGCCAGGTTTCTCTGTGTAATGGATGATGCTTTAAAGCAATAGATGGTAAACAATTGCATTAAGACCAAACTGGAGTTGTTTCTGCAACCAGTTGTGGATGAAAAAGGAAGCCATTCCTGCATCTAGGACACTGGGCTCATCCTTGTGGGTGGCTTCTCTGCTCCTCTCTCCCTGATCCCCGAGATCATTTATAAGAAGAAGAAAGAAGACTACTTGTGGAATTCAGATTTCCATTGGCTTTCCACTGGCCCTGGTGACACTGAGAGGCTGGTATGTTGCCATTTTCATAGGCATCTTTGTTTACAGGTGTTCCAGAGCCTCTGGTAATCCAGAACCCCAGGTAATCCAGAATCATAGATGATCAAAGGGCTTGAACTGCACACCTACTCTCTTTTTCTGCCAACCAAGAAGAACCTTTAAGGTAGGGATTCTTAATTTGGGGTTCATGGATCCCCAAGGTGTCTATTGATAGATTTCCCACAGTCTGTAAATTTGGAAGGGGAAAAATTATATCTTTATTTTTACCAACTTTTAACTGAAAATTAGAATTTCCTTCAATTATTTAAAATAGTCTTTCAAGGGGGCAGCTGGGTGGCTCAGTGGGTTGAGAATCAGGCCTAGAGATGGGAGGTCCTAGGTTCAAATCTGGCCTCAAACACTTCCCAGCTGTGTGACCCTGGGCAAGTCACTTCACCCCCATTGCCTAGCCCTTACCACTCTTCTGCCTTGGAGCCAATACACAGTATTGACTCCAATATGGAAGGTAAGGGTTTAAAAATAGTCTTTCAAGAAAGGGTCTATAGTCATCAGGCTGTCAAAGGGGTCCATGATACAAAAAAGGGTGAAGAACCCTTGTTCTAACGAGAAAAAGGGCAGCCAACAGAATTCTGCAACTCGAGCTAGAAGAGCCCTTTAGAAACCATCAGATTCTAATCTAATTCCCTTGTTTTATTTTAAAGATAAGTTTTATTGACACTTTTTGGTTTTATTTCATAGTAATTTCTGGAAATACATACCTTCTGCCTCTGCCTCTCATTGAACCTTCCCTTTTAATAAAGAAAAACTGTTAAACAAAAACATATTCTCCTTTAGATTGTTCCTTTAATCATTCCCCAGTCTAATCTTCAGTCTTTCCTCAATTACTACTTCCCTGCTGCCTTCAAACATACCTATGACCCTCATCCTAAAAAACCTTCACTAGTCCCTACCATTTCTTCAAACTCTTGTCCTGTATTACTTCTTCCCTTCTCAGACCAATTCCTAGAAAAAGCTGCCAACACTCATTGGCTCCTTCCCCTCCTCCTTCTCAGCCATTCTCAACCCTTTGCATTCTGGTTCCTGAGCTCCTTACTTCACTGAAATTGTTCTCTCCAAAGTTTCTGATGATTTCTTGATTGCCAAATCTTATGGACTTTTCTCAGTCCTCATCCTTCATTGATACTATCGACCACTCTCTCTTCCTGTATATTCTATTCTTTCTGGATTTTCATGACATTCTTTTTTTCTTGGTCCTTCTCTTACCTATCTGACCTCTTCTCATTTTTAGTCTACTTAGCTAGCTCAACATTGGTATCATATTTCCCTATTCATGCCTGCACCCCAAGTCTCTGGTCTGGGCTCTCTTTACTTCAAACATTTTCTGCCTTGGTGACCTCATCAATTCCCAGGGATTTAATGATGATATCTACAAGGGTGATTTCCAGATCTGTATATCTAGCCTGAATCTATTTCATGAATTCCAGACCAGCATCATCAACTGCCTATTGGAAAATTTCATACTGGATATTGCTTAAACATCTCCAACTTAACCCAATGAAAACAGAATTCATTATGTTTCTCCTGAAACCCTCCCTGCCAACAAATCTCCCTTTATATTTCCAGGTCACCACAATCTTTCCAGTCTCCCAGGTTCTTAACCATGGTAGGTGGCATCTTTGACTCCTCATGCTTCCTCACCCCTGCTAGCAAAGCAGTTGCTATATCTCTACTCATACAACCACCATCTTAGTCTAGGGCCTCATCACCTCTTGCCTGGGCTATTGGAAATGGCATTCTAATTGGTCTTCCTGCTTCAAGTATCTTCCTACTCCAATCCAAATCATCTTCCACTAAATTGTTGCTTAGTCATGGTGGATCCTTTGTGATCCCATTTGGAGTTTTCTTGGCAAAGATCCTGGAGTGGCTTGCCATTTCCTTTTCTTGCTCATTTGACAGATGAGGAAACTGAGGCAAATGGGGTTAAGTGACTTGCTGAGGGTCACACACTGAGTAAGTATCTGGGGTCTGATTTGAACTCAGGGAGATGAGTCTTCCTAACCAGTGCTCTATGCACTATGGTACCACCTAACTGTCTTCCACTCAGTTGTCAAAATGATTTTCCTTAAGGGCAGGGATGACTATGCTACTTCCCTATTTACAAATTTGAATGGCTTCTTAATGCCTCTAGGATAAAATATAAAATCTTTATAGATTTTCAAGTCTTTCAATATTTGGGCCCAACCTGTCTTTCCTGCTTTACTGGACATTAGTGCCTTTCTCTCACTGGGCATTTCAGCCAAAATGACCTCTTTGTTTGTCACATATGGTAGCCCATCTCTCATTTTGGCACTTTTGTGTTGACTGCCTACTATGCATGGAATGTATTTCCTCCTCACTTCTGCCTCATAGAATCCCTCAATTCCTTGCAGATACAGCTCAAGTGCCAATTATACAAAGCCTTTCCTGTTTCCTGCCCTGTTGCTTGCTGGTACCTTTCCTCCATAATTATTTTGTATTAAACCATTTCATATTTTTGTGTGTGTGTTTATTCTCCATATATTTAAATATATCATCTCCTTCATTAGATTATAAGCTCCTTGAGGGCAGGAATTGTTTCATTTTTTCTCTTTCTATTCTCTTTGTAGCCTGGTACATAGTAAATACTTAATAAATGATTCTTGATTGATAACTTTAGTGATCTTATGACAACATATGCAATTTTAGTTCCATTGGGGTTCTACCCCTCTGCTGAAAAAAGAGAAATCTATTTCATTATCCGTTTTCTGGAACCATTATTTGGTTTTCCAGTAGTTTGGATTCCTGATAGTGTTTTTTTCTTGTAGTCACAGCATATATCATTCTGCTCATTCACTCTGCACCAATTCACACTTCTATGTTTCTTCAAATTCTTCATATACCTAATTTCTTAATTGCATAAAAATATTCCATTCCATTCCATACTGGCTTGTTCAGTCATTCCTAAACTGATGGACAGTTACTTTGTTTCCAGTTCTTTGCTGTCACAAAAAGAGCCTTCTGAGTTCATATTGGTCTGATCAGCTGCAGTTAGACACACTGTACATTGACCCCAACATAGCAATGTCATCTCGGTCCTCTTCAAGTATGAAGGACAACAATCTCCACCATCACAAAAGGTGCTGCTGTGAATATTTTCATCCCTCTCGATTTATAGATGAAACTGATGTCTTGAAGAGGCAGAAAAAAACAAATCAAAGACTCAAGCCAGGCCCTTTGGCTCCCCCCATCCCATGTGCTTCCAATCACAATATGGTCATATGGGTTCTCTTTTCTTCCAGAAAATTTCAAAGAAGCCAGCTTCATTTCTGTTACAGAATCTCTGAATTTGAGAATTGGAAAGGATCTTAGTGGTCATTGAATGTAACTTATACATGAAATAACACCCTGATGATGTGGTCATCCAGACTCCTCTAGAAGATCTCCAAGGAGGGGAAACTCACCACTGATCAAGGCAGTTCAATTTTGGGACAGCTTTGGCTATAAGAAAAATTTTCCTGTCCTCAAGTCTAAGTTGGTCTCTTAGAAACATCTGTCTATTGCTATTCATTCTTCCTTCTGGTACCAAATAATCTAATCCATTCTCCACAATACATCCCTTCAAATTCATGAAGCCAGTTATCAGGCCCCTCTCAAGTCTTCTCTTCTTCATGTAAAACATGCTCAATTCTTTTTGTCAATCCTCCTTTGTGGCTACTGGGGCACAGTATAATGGAATTATATCCTCCTATTTAGGGATGGAATCTAATTTAAAGGAGAAAGAAGACAAGAGCTAGTTTCCCTGAATGAAGAGGAAATGGGGGTAAACTGAGGTAATACCTTCCCCAGAGATTCTGAATTCTTTGTCCTGCCATTCTCTTGCTGTGGGATCTCAAGTGATATAAGGTCTAGGAAAGAGAGTGTTAGAGACCTCTCAGAGAGGAGGATACCAGAGTTTGCCCTCTCTTCCTCAGATTCTTTCCAGGAAATAGAAGAGAATATATAGAATAAATAGAAAGAATATACTATGGCTTAGGTTCCATGTCTATTAAACGGTCAGGTCAACAACCTACCTTCTAAACCCCAGAGCTCTCTCTCTCTCTCTCTCACTCTCTCTCTCTCTCTCTCTCTCTCTCTCTCTCTCTCTCTCTCTCTCTCTCTCTCTCTCTCTCTCTCTCTCTCTCTCTCTCATCCTCTCCTCTCCTCTCCTCCCTCCCCCTACTCCTCCCCCCTCCCCTCTCTCCCTCTGTCTGTCTGTCTGTCTGTCTCTCCCCCCTCTCTCTTCCTCTCTCTCTTTCTCTCTTTGTCTTTGTCTATCTCTGTCTCTCTGTCTCTGTCTCCCCCCCTTTCTCTCTCTCGCTTTCTCCCTCACTCCTAACATTCAGATCCTGTCAACAAAGTTGACTCCCCATCCCTGAAGAAACTTTCAGAGAATCATAAGATCATATAATTTCAGAGCTAGAAGATATCTTAGAAATCATAATGGATCAAAGAATCTAGAAACTGAAGTGACTTCAGAGGCATGGTAATCCAATTGCCAACAAAATAATCCAATGACATTTTTTGAACAAAAAGGAGCCTGCGGTCCAGAAGGAGGTTAAGTGACTTGACCAAGGATACATAATTAGTAAATGTTGGAGGCAGGATTTGAACTCAGGTCTTCTGATTAAAGGACCAATACTTTTTCACCAATCCCAGTTGCTTAATGGTCTTTTTATTTATTAGGAAATAAAACTGTGTGTGTTGTCTCCCATGATAGAATAAGAGTATTTTTATTTAGTACTCCCAAGGTTTTACAAAGCATGGTTCAGATATTATTGCATTTGATCCCCACAACAACTCCTTGAAATAAATAGCATTTTTTATTCTCATTTACATGTGAGGTAATTGAGATAGAAAGAGATTAAATGACTAGCCTAGAGTCATATAAGCAAAGTAAGCATCTGTCGCAGGATTTGAATATAGGTCTTCTAGTCATTATTGTTTAGTCTGATTCTTTGTGACCCTTTATGGTTGTCCTTGGCAGAGATATTGGAGTGGTTTGCCATTTCCTTCTTTAGATCATTTGACAGATGAGGAAACTGAGGCCAACAGTTTCACTGAGGGTGAAGTGACTTGCCCAGCTAAATAAGTCTTTGCTTTCCTAGATGCTTGAGGCCTTTCAGATTCTCCATCCCTACCAAACCGCCTTGAACATAAGCTTTGTTAGAGAAAAAGACTGCTTTATTTCTATCTTTGTAGCCTCAGTATCTAGTATAGTGCTTGGAACATAGTAAGTACTTACTACATCCCCCCATTTTATAAAGGAGGAAACTTCTTTTTTTTTTTTTAAATTTTAAATATTATTTTATTTGGTCGTTTTCATACATTATTCACTGGAAACAAAGATTGTTTTTCTTTTCTTCCCCTCCCCTTCCCCCCCCCCCCCCCCCCCCCCGCCTTTCCCTCTCCCATTAGCCGACGCATGGTTCCACTGGTTATCACATGTGTTCTTGACTCGAACCCATTTCCCTGTTGTTGGAGTTTGCATTATAGTGTTCATTTAGAGTCTCTCCTCAGTCCTTATCTCCTCCAACCCTGTGGTCGAGCAGTTGCTTTTCAGCGGTGTTTTTACTCCCACAGTTTATCCTCTGCTTGTGGGTAGTAATTTTTTTTTTAGATCCCTGCAGATTGTTCAGGGAAATTGCATTGATACTTATGGAGAAGTCCATCACCTTCGATTGTACCACAATGTATCAGTCTCTGTGTACAATGTTTTCCTGGTTCTGCTCCTCTCGCTCTGCATTACTTCCTGGAGGTTGTTCCAGTCTCCATGGAACTTCAAGGAGGAAACTTCTAAGAAATGAAGTGATTTGGTTAAGGTCACACAATAAGTTGGAGGCAAAAAGGGTCTAAAATGCCAATTCAGTGATTCATAGGATCATAAATCTAGAGCTTGAAAAGAACCCTAGAAGCCGGGGAGTCCAATTCCCTTTATTTTACAGAGGGGAAACTGAGGCACAAAGTGATTTGCCTAGATGACTAGGCAGTCATCAGATTTGTCCTCTACTTTTCTTGGCTGCAAGTCCAGAATGCTATTTCTAACAGCAAGAGGTCCACACAACCCCTGCTAGGGGAATGGTGTGGGGATCGGTGGTCCAGCCACCATCCAGAATCCTCTAGTAAAAAAGAGCCAGAGATTGTAGTTTTTTTAAGGGGTTAAAAAAAGGCAGCCATCCATCCATCCTGGTGAGCATTGAGTCAGATGGATTAAAATAGAATCTGGCTCTCAATCCACTCAATCTGCAACCTCTTCACCCTCCCCTCTTAAAGTCAATAAATACTATGTATTGGTTCCATGGTAGAAAAGTGGAAATGGCTTGGCAATGGGGGGTTAAATAACTTGCCCAGGGTCACGTAGCTAGGAAGTGTCTGAGGCCAGATTTTAACCCAGGACATCCCGGCTCTCAATCCACTGAGCTGCCCGCTCTGTGTCTACTTTTGTCCTCTGAAGGTTCTGAGTTTCTTTCTGATGCCCCTCAAATGTCTGCTGATTCCAACCCTCAATTTCTACTATGGGGGATCTGAGATAAGGACAAGGCTGCTGAGTTCTCTGTATCACATCTGGAGAGATCCATTTTTATCTGAGCAAAACCTTTAAACAAAGCCAGAGGGACACTGACTCACCATCTCTCATCCGCCTAGGGCGTATACAGCTGGATTCTCAATCAGCTGGAGAGGCTGTATGGAGAGACTTCATCATGGACTGATTTTCTAGTTTCTAATATTTTCTAAGACTAAGGATGGTCTGTGAACCTTAAAAAATTTTTATTTTTGATAACTATTAAAAAAAACCCACCTAATGTTCTGTCTTAGAATTGATGCTAAGTTTCAGTTCCAAGGCAGAAGCACAGGAAGGGCTAGACAATGGGGGTTAAGTGACTTGCCCAGAGTCACCCAGCTGGGAGTCTCTGAGGTCAGATTTGAACCTGGGACCTCCTGGTTCCAGACCTGGTTTTTCATCCACCTAGCTGCCCCTGATAACTGTATTTCAGTATGACCAATTCCTTTGTGATCTGTAGGAGTGAAAATTAATAAATACTCCTAGTACTTAAAAATATGTAGGATTTTTAAAAATAATAAACCAAAAAAAAAAAGAGAAATCAAAAAAGAAGTTCTTTCAGTCAAGTGAGCAGAGCAAAGAGAGCCAGACTCACACCTGCAAGCACTTTACCAAAAGCACAAGCTCTGAAAAAAAGAGCCCCACAGCGTGAGTCTCAGCCAAATTTATCTCCTAAGCATCCTTACGTAAAATGAGGACATCACTTAAAAGGATGCTGGTAAAAAAAAAAAAAGGATGCTGGGAATGTAGCTCAGGTGTGGCAAATTTTCTACCTGCATAGCTCCAATGTATTTTATTGGGTGTATTTAAAAACTTATACTGAGAAAGGGGTCCAAAGGCTTCCCCAGCCCTGCCCAAGGGGGGCTACAAAACACCAAAAAGATGCAGAAGCCCTGCTTTAGTTTTTGCTGCTCTCCTCTCCTCCCTCAACTAGAATAGAAGCTCTTTGAGGGCGGCGATTTTCCTTTTTGCCTTGGCTTTGCTTTGTTTCTGCCTTTGGATGCACAGCCCGTGGCACATTTCAGGAGTAGACTCTTCAAAAATAATTGGATTGAGGAAAGGCTCAGTGAGGGCTAGACTCCTGGAAGCTGCCCAGGAGCCTGGCATCCTGGAGGATGTGTGCCCAGCTTGCTCTGTGGGGGAAGCAAGTCCACTTTGTATTCTAGTAAAAGAAACCAAACAGATCCTTTTCAGCTGAGGTCTAGGGGAAGGGGGGATGGAAGTGGGTCTCCTTTAGGTGCCAATAAGAGAGATCTGACCGATCAGACCCAGTGTGTGGCGCATTTCCTGCCCTTGATGGCTTTGAAATCATGCTTCCTCCACAACCCTGAGAGGGCAACATTCAGGACAGACTGATAACTCCCTCCGTGCTCTTTCTCACAGGTTGAGAATTGTAGACTGACTGGGAAGGGAAGGGGAGATATCCCAGGGGGTCCCCAGGGGTCCTCTTGGTGGTCCCACTCATCCCTGGGGAGATGCTGAAGTGGACATCGGAGAGCCCTGCAAGCCCACGTTAAGAGACCTCACAAAGCCCCAAATGGGCTCCCCAGGCTGGGAACTCTCCAGAAGTGGCAAGCGAGTCAGCCAGAATCTGGTACTGGCCTCCTGGCTCAGCCTGACCAGCGGAGGTGAGCTGGCCCCATGCCCCAATCTCCAGGATTTAAGCAGAACCAGATGAAGTGATGGGGGGGGAAATCTGAGAGAGAGAGAGAGAGAGAGAGAGATGAGAGAGGAGAGAGAGAGAGAGAGAGAGAGAGAGAGAGAGAGAGAGAGAGAGAGAGAGAGAAAGAAGAGAGAGAGAGGGAGGGAGGGAGGGAGGAGGGAGGAGAGAGAGAGAGAGAGAGACAGAGAGAG